>NC_056744.1:1284582825-1284808681 GCF_019279795.1 Protopterus annectens | reverse complement strand
TTCACAGCCTGAATATAACTCAGGTTAAAATGGGGGTAGCAGCAGTGTGACACATTACTAAACCACACACAATCATGAACATTGATCCAGTAAGAATGGGTGAGGGAAATGTAGCCTGCCACACCACTGAGAGCACACCATCCTGAAAAGCAGAGCAACTGCAGCCTGACACTTTGTTAAAAATATAAACTAATTAAAAATATAAATATAATAAAGAAAATGAGACATACCTGAAAAAGAAAAGGGGGATAAATGTAGAAATCTGAGTAGAAACTAAAATCTGCCTGAGACTGGAGGAGCTAGAAGAAGTTGTATGTTATTGAAATGTATTTCAGAGTCTCAATGGAAAACATAATGCTGAAAGAAGGCAGTGAGACACTGGATAGGAAGAACCTTTAGTGAATCAGACAGAACCTTGTCAGCAGATTTCAGCCATTAAAATGATGAAGGATGCCTGTACGGAGACATAGTGTGAAAGACCCATAGTGATGAGCTCAATAAGAGAAGAAAGCAAACCTGAACAGAATCCTAGCTTTCCTCCGGCAATGTCAAAATGGAGGGCTGGTCAGAAACAGGCCTCTCAACAGCAGGTACTTAACAAAGTAGCAGTTACTGATGCAGTAGTTAAGGTGCTGTCAGAACCAAAAGCAGGAGAAAGTCACAGGCAACACATGTCTTTTCTAGACAAAGAAAAAGGAGGAGAAAAAATTCCTACAGCTACATAATTAGGTGAAGGCAATGTACTCCCTACTTCACATCAATTTACTGGCAAAAGGGTTCCAAACTTAGCAAATTTGCAGATAAGCAATGGAGATTTCGGAAAAGCACCAATGCAAAATGGGAGCATGATATGTTAAGCAGGGTCAGAGAAAGCACAGCCAGAAGATAAGAACAGACAGATAAGCAGGTTAGTCCCACCCCTTAGCAACATACCATACAGGGCAAAAAACAGGGACAAATAAGAAATTCTACAAGAACTGTGAATCTCCAAAACGTTTTAGAACACATGCAATGATGCTATGAGGTTTGCACAGTTGTATTTTGTCAGAACTATTAAGGATGGACAAAAAAAAAAAAAAGAGTTAGAATATCAGCTGGGTTTTACTGGCTGGTGTAATGAAATGTATTGAGAACCTCTGTGCAGTCTGCCCAGAATGTGAAAGGACTGCACCACTTCTTGGGTCCACAAGTCCACTAATACTCACTCCTATTATTGAATTTCCATTTTCCATTTAAGTGGATAGCCATGAAGCTCATTGGTCCATTAGCAAAGTCTAATAATGACTACCAATAAGTTCTAATTGCATTGATTATGCAACTAAGTTTCCTGAAGCAGTGCCACTGTGAAAATCCAATGATAGGTTTATAGTCAAATAGTTACTATTACTTTTCTCCAGTGTAGGGATATCCAAATAAATCCCCACAGATCAGAGAACCTCATTTATGTTTTGAGTAATGCTTTTGTGCTATTTCAAAATAAAGCTATTATTGTACCACTCTCCAACTGATGGGTTAGTAAAGTCCTTCAATAAAAGTTTATTTTTATGAAGGCCAATGAAAAAGATGGCAAGAAATATAAACAGTTTCTTCTCTACCTCCTTTATGCTGTAGTGAGATGTGGTTAATCAAGTATATTTAAAACAGGAATTGTTCATGTATAGGATGAAACCACTTAATCTGTGGTTTATTAATTATTAAATAGTATCCTGAATTATGGACTAGTACTTGGTGACAAAGTTTTTGTGTTTTTCTTGGTTGTACTGTTATTGCTCGCCACTGTTTCACAACACTTTTTGGATTCTGACTGTAAGTGTGATGTCTGAAGCTTCATCAGAATATACCCTATTTGCAATATTATGACAGAGACATCCCTAAGGCCTGATGAATATAACAAAGGACACTTGGGACATAGAGAAAAACCCTTTTACAATTGCAATAGCACACTTCACAAGCTTGCAGTTTTGTTTACAAATAGTTATGCCAGTAGTGAAGAAGCAACTGCAAACAACACAAGAAATGCAAAAGATGGTGTACAAAAGAATGACATACTCTGATAATTTAAAACAGGAACTGCAGTGGTGGTGCTGCGGTAGTGTTGTCGCCTCACAGTAAGACGTTGTCCTGTTCGCTTCTCAGCTAGAGCGTCTTCTGTGTGCAGACATGTGTGAATGGGTGTACCTTCATTGAAGGTTGTGCGTCAGGGCCGGCAACTCGGCATGTAAAAAATCTACTGCCAATCATTAGCGGACCGGAGTTCTACTGTGGCGACCCCTAACCGGGAAAAGCCGAAAGACACAACATTATTCTTATTTCTCTCTGCTGAGAAGAAATTACTGGCAAGATGACAAGGAAAATTTGAGGTGGTGAAGAAAATAATTAAGTGAGCTGCAAAATAAAATAAATTGTAAAGAGAAGACCAGAGCAGAAATAAGACAAAATGTGGTAAAATCATGTTTGGAAGCTGATGTTTCTGTGGTCAGGTTGAGAGCAGACATCAACTCTAACAGTATGGTACCAGTGAATTATATTCCTGCTGTTCAAATAGACAAAACTTTGTCTAAGGCTCATAAACCAAACATGAATGAGTTATACCTGAGAAATAAATATTTTTCTGGGCTACTTAGAAAAACAGTCTTAATTCATCATCATATTGAAACGGTGGCAAGGGAGATGATAAACTCAAACTATAAAGGGTTGCAAATGCCCAGACTGAAGCAATAAGTGAAGAGATAAGTAAGATGCTTAAGCTTGGAGATACTGAATTGCTGTTTTTATTGCACAGCTTATTAGCAAGGGTATGGCATCTAGGGCCAGGGCTATAACCATTCCACTGCATCTGGCACTTATTAGGGTGAACATTATGTATAATGCCCCCTGTAGTATGTGTCTGTCTTAGCACGTAATGCAACTTGAATGACCACATTATTTTCACACCAAGAAAATCAAGGGACTAAATCATAAAAACTATATTGACCATCTAAAAGTCTTGTCCCTTTTATCAGTATGATTCAGACTACTAAGGGGCAGTGTCTACCTGGTGTACAGAACCTCTTCATTCCCTATCCTTTTATATCTACTGCACATCCAGAAGATATAAACACATACTCAACAGATCTTACTCTCTTCTGCAACATAAATTGAGCACATTGGAAGCATAGACATTTATCACAGAGAATACTACTTCTTTGAAATTGTCTTCCTCTCCACACAGATCAAAGTACTTCCCTTAATTTAATAAAATGTAATCTGGATGAATGGATAGGAAACTATAAATTCACCCTTGGTTTAGCACTCTGTTCCCTTATAGATAGGGGTAACAAGTAAATGTTCTGCTCAGGTCTGAGTTACTTGTACTTAAATTACAAGGGCTAAAAACTTCATGAGAATGTAAGGCTATGTGTCTAAAGATCTTCATGGATCAATAGTCTCAGCCTATGAGTCCTAAACAGAAGGGAATAGTCTGATTGTGTTGGTTCCCCAGATGGCTTTAAAAGATTTTATTATAATTTCAACTAAATTAATGAAATATTCATATTTTACAGTTAACCAGTGCCATGAAATATCCAAACAATACGTATCCAGTGCCCAGAGTTGATGACCTCATAAACAGGCTAGGCAAAGCAAAGTTTTTGGTCATCTTATATTTGACTAAGGGTTATTGATGAATCCTACCTCTCGAAAGAAAAAAACATTATACACACACATATATACATGCATCTGATGTAGGTGTATGGGTCTTACTTTCTCATGTTATAGGTGGTAAAAAACATCCAGTCTGCTATCTCAGCAGAAAATTAAATTCTGGTATTCCAACACAGAGCAAAAGTGCCGTGCCATCAAACTGACAGTCACTTCTTTAAAATATTACTTGCTGGGTAGTATCTTCAGATGAATCACTGATTATCCCCATCTGCAGTGACTAGACAAACAAAAATATGTTTACCACCAAGGCAAGTGGGCTTCATCCCTATAACCTTTTAAATTTACAGGCAAACATATGCCAGTAATAAACACATTAGTATGTATGGATTATCATGGTGCTATGAACTCTCATAATCAGGATAGAAGCGAGGGTTTTAAGCTGGGAGAGGGGTGCATTGCAGCATACTAGATGTTAAAAAGGTTGCTAAAATGTTACTTTAGTTATGAAAATGTACTTTGGTATGCTATACCATATTTATCCATACAACACTGTGTAGTATGAAACTAATGGTACTATGTACAATACCACACAATGTGCTATGAAGCTAATGGTGCTATCTATATATTAAGCATTATCACAAGCATACAGCAGCAGACTCTCATTTGTAATATCTGCTGTAATTAAGTTGAAAACAACAGTTTTAGTCCAATATATTAGAGATGTTTTCTGTGTGTCTCACTGCTGTGCTAGCTATGTGGCAACATCACTCTGTTGGAGGGGGCACTAGTGTGGTTGTGGTAGTAGGCTAGAGCAGCTATCTATGTGCATCCACATGAGTATGTTACCATTCACATTGTTCATCAGAACCAAATGAAACCCACTCATTTAGTTCTGATGATGTCCCCGAGGTGTTATACAGGGGAAGAAAGTGCTTAACCTTGTATTGTGGATTATATGATTAAAGATTTTACAGCACTCAACTACCTGGATTTGCCTGCTGTGTGGAGCTTATGGTGTAATTACTGGCTATGGGCATTCTTTTATTTTTATTGGTAAATGAATACCTGTATGTTGTAAATGAATGCCTGTATGTCAATAGCAACACCTATAACTTATTGTAAGCTACACTCCCACATGTAAATATAATTATCAGTGTACTGTCATTTGTCTTTTTTTACTTTGTGGAGCTTTTTTCCCAGGTCTCTGCTGAAAATAGGTTCCTGACCCAGTCGGACTTTCCTTGTCAACAAATGTCAAATAAATAATAAAAATAAATAAACCTTGATTATAAGTAATATATAATAATCATACAATAGAGGGTTAGCAAAACTGATGAAAGATATAATACAGCAAAATCAAACAGAGTTTGAGGACTAGAAAGAGGAAAAGGGGACAGTTTAAGCAAGACATTAATGACTTTGTAGGATGTGCAGGATAAGATAAAGAAACTGGCACGCCTGTCTTTAGACAAAGCGAAGACATTTGATAGAGTAAAGTGGGATCATCTTTTCAGACTTATGAGAAGATGGGAATCCTTGGAAGTTGGGTAAACATACTGGAAAAGATATATGAAGGCTTTAGGGCTAAAGCAAAGATAAAGGCAAAAATGTCAGCGGAGTTTCATCTACAGAGATGGATATGACAGGGATGCCCTCTCTTCTGCTGTTAATCATTTCATACCTAGAACTGCGAGTGAAACAAATAAGAAGAGGAGACATGCAAGAATACCAGTGGCAAAGAAAGATAATGTTGCATGCTGATGATGTACTGTTAACATTGACAAACCTTGCCAGGGACATAGAGCAAGTATGGGGTATCACAGAAATCCATAGTAAGATATGAGGGTAAAAAGTAACTAACAGAAAATGCAGACTTTGGCAATAAATATGAATCAAGAGGAGTGAATCAGTGCAGACTACAAAGAAATGTATCAAGATAATATCAAATACTTTGGCCATTGGTAACAAAATACTGTACAGGAAACATTGTAGGTAATATTTGAAAAGGTACTCACTTAAGTTAAAAATCACTGATAAACACAAAGGATGTCCACTCTGGCCGAAACAATAAATAGATCTTTGTTATATTTAAAATACAGGTAAGCATTTTTGAGGATGTCCCACTTACTCAAACCATTAACAAGTAAGAAAAATAAGCACAAACATTTTAAAAACATTTTCAACCAATCAAATTATGGAAAGTTAAACAAATGACATACGGAGATAAAAATAAAATCAATGAAACAACCCTCTCTGCTTCAGTACCAGTTTTAAAGAAACATGATCATTTAATCCCAGGCTACGATTAGCCCTGAAATCTAAAATCCACAACAGTTCACTGCATTCAGTTATATTATAGATGCTTCCCTATCTAATAGTACCATTAATCAACTCTAAAATTAAGATCTTAAAAGAATGTTCATGTCTCTTTTCCATCACATGTTTTGCTACAGCACTGTTTGCCTTTTCCTTCTTAATATCATTACAATGTTCTAAGACCATCTGTCTTAATGTACAGTTAGTTTTACTTATATAAAATCCTTTGCATTGTATGCACTGTGCTAAGTAAACTAAATTTTTAGTCTTAAAATCTGCATAAAAATTGAATACAACATTATTACGTGAAATGGGATGTTGAACCTATAACACACTCCAAATAAATCTGCCAGCACTGCAAGATCGGCAAGGGAAAGTACCCAAATGGTCTGAAACTACCTTATTCTTAACATGTTATTATTTATAAAAATAAAAAAAAAAGAAATTGTTTAAGTGTTTTATTATTTTCAGAAATAAACTTAGGTGCTTGGCCTAGACTCTTCTTGAGATCAGCATCTGCCATTCAAACAGGCCAGTTTTTCCTTTTTTTTTCCAAAAACATTTTTATTAAATTTTGTTAATAAACATGGACATAAAGTATTAAAAATAAACAATATAAAACATAATAACTATTTACACTATATACAAACATCCATGATAAACATTTGTTTTATCCAAGAAAGGTAATCAATATGTATGTAACAATCTCTCCAATTTTTGGAAAGCTAGTCTGTTGTGTGTTACATTTGATAATCTCTGATAAATAGTTTGCATTTCTTTTTTACATACAGATTTTGCTATTGAAATAAACTCAGTAAACATAAGATCTTGCTTATTTTTGCAGTTCAATGTAATTATTTTTCAAGCAATAGCTAGAATTAACCGAACAGCAGGCCGTTTTTCCTAATGATATCAGTAACTAAATTCAGACCATTAAAAAAGTAACACTCTAGGTGTACTGTAAAATGTAATCAACTTAATTTGTGAATCCAAAACTCTCATATCAGAGAAATAAGGTTTGGCTCTAGTTAGTATTCCCAGTCAAATGTATTCCTTCTATTGTACTGTTTATCTCAGATAATATAAAGCCTCTCCCTAAAAATCTTTCTTTTGCCGATTAATGGCTCTGTCTAGTGCCTCACCATTGTTATGTAGTCTCATAACCCTGACAATCTGGCCTTTGAGGGCATTCCTTGAAATACGTCTAGAGTGCATGCTGGTCTTGTGCAACAAATTATTCATTTTGCAAGGATTCTTAAAAATACTAGTGTTTATTTGCTCAAACATATTCCTGTATACCGTTGTATATAAGAAATCAATCCTTTTCATGAGAAAACTGAACACTAAACTTCAGAAAGGAAGTAGTATTGTGTAAGAATGCAACAATGTCAACCAATTTCTGTTGAGGTCCATCCCGTATCATGAACACGTCATCAACAAATGTTTATAGAAACAAATATGAGCCCTATATGGATTATTACTGAGCACCTTATCTAATTCCCACTGAGTTAACACATTACCATAACAGTTAGGTCATGCTGTGCCCATGGCCTCTCCAACCTTTTGCAGATAAAAATCTGTTCCAAAAATAAAAGCATTATTATGAAGATAAGCTCAAGCAGTGTTCAGATCAGCATAACCTTACTAGCAGACAAATTAATACTAGAGGACAAGAAAGATATAACATTCTTAATCCCTAAGTCATTAGAGATCACTGTAAAAGGAGAATTGACATCTAACATTACAAAGATCAAGTCATTATTTAGAGAAATCTCTCCTATTGTAGATGCCACCAGGTCCAAAACTTATTATATAGCGAGATATGTGGACTACTTGGTAGTTTTAATAGAATATGTCAAATTTCTAAAGACTCCTGGCATTTTTTTAGGCTCAATAAATGAACTAGAGTTTGATGAAAATGTCAGTTTTGTCACTGTTGATGTAAATAATTTGTATTCAGTAATACCACATAGGGTCTATATTACAACGTTGAACTAAAACAAGTTCAAAACTTGTAATATCGAACCCTAAAGTCTGAAAGTGGAAAATAGCAAAGCCACGGCACATTGACTTTTTTCCTAGGGAAAAAAATTGGTGGTCTGTTTTCGGGGCTTTACTGTTTCCACCACTGTGGTGCAATCTCAGAGTTCATATATTTAAGTAGGGGGTGGGGGGCACAGCCCTTACGTTGGGGGATGTGGGGAGCAAAGCCCCCCCCATCAGTTTAAGTTTCAGGTTATTTTTTTTTTGTCACGGAACAGCGATTTTTTTCCCTGGGAAAAAATCGCTGTTCTGTGCTTTCGGTTTTGTAGGGTTTTGGACAGTAGGGTTCGATATTACAATGATCAAACTTTTGTAAGTTTGACGTTGTGATATAGATGCTACCACATACACTGGGGTTGCATTGGTTTGAAGAGCAGTTAAAAGAGATAACAGAAATGGACACAGATAAAATTTGTGTTGCAGTAACCCTGATGTAGTTGGTATTAAAAAGCAACTTCATATATTTTGACAAGAAATATTTTAGACAAGCTGCAAGAGTAGATATGGGTGCTGCCTGTGCTCCAGCTTTTGCAAATTTGACCATGGCCTACTGGGAGGAAAACTTATTTGTTTAAAAGTGAATTTAGTAACTCCTGGTCAAGCTATATACGGTTTTTGGATGACATTTTTATTTTGTGGAGAGACACTACTGATAAATTAAGTATTTTTTTGGAATTCATCAATAATACTGTGGAATTTTTTAAGTTTATTTATTCAAGTCAAACTGAAAGTGTCAACTACTTAGATGTGGAAATAAGAAAAGATAGAACACAGGCTAGATTTGTTTTGACTATTTACAGAAAATCTACTTTCTCTAAAAATTACTAACACTTTCATAGTTGGCATCCTACATACCAGAAAAAGAAAAAGCTGTAGTAAAAGGGCAGCTAGTAAGGTTGGCAAGAATGGTGTCAGATTTGGATACCTTTCTTGTAGAGTGTGAGGTATTGTTGGGTGTGTTTTCTAGGAGAGGTTGTCCCCAAGAATTTTTAAAGGAAATTAGGGATGAAGACGTGTTCAAGAGAACACCTGGTATTTATTGTTCTATACTGAGTGCAAACAGTAATATACATAATATGGATAAAAACAACACTAGAACTTTAAAGGTTAATCATAACAGAGCATTTATTTTGACATTCAACTTGAATATTAAAACCATAGGTGATTGATAAAGAACTGAAAGATCTTTCAAGTAGATAATACAGTTCTTAAGAAAGTAAGTAATAAGCCCTTGTTTGGTTTATAAGAAAGATATGTCATTCAAAACATTATTGGAGAGTTCTAGGTAAAATCAACCAGTTAGTAACAGATCCCTAGGACTGTTCAAGTGTGTCCGCTGTACACAATGCAAAAAATTCAGGTAATCAGTAGTGTTGTAAGTAGAAATAAATAATGAAGACAAACTGTTGCTGATACAAAAAAACCAAGAAAAACGGACTGTATCAGAGTTATCAGACAGCCAACAAAGTCCACTCCAAGATTAATTATCGTGGAGTGGACTTTGTTGGCTGTCTGATAACTCTGATACAGTCCGTTTTTCTTAGAAATAAATAATATTTTGTCACAGGGCATCAGTTGTGAGCCAGAAATGTGTTGTATGGAGCTCTGTGTTCTACGTGTCCTGATTTGTATATAGGGAAAACCCAGAGGATGCTTAAGAATCGAATTTATGAACACATGCAAAATATACAAAAATCGAATACCACAAATGCCCTTTTCAGACACATACAAGAAAATAAGGATCACAATTTTGCTTTTGTAGTTATGGAGCAACTAACAAAAGGTAAAAGGGGTTTTACTATAGAAGAACATCTTAATAAATGTGAATTAAAATGGCAAATTGTGGTTAATGCAACATGCTTTCCAGGTTTGACCAATTTGATGGTTATTAATTCTGCTTTAAAGATGAAATATTATGGCACTACATAGTTCTATTTTTATCCTTGTGTATGGGTTTATCTTGCAATCAGTTTTAACTGGTAGATTGGGTCCAACAGTGTATCATTTGATTTTAATTATGTATAAAAATAAGTGTTATTAATAACAGATTTAGTTCTGAGGACATTCTATGTGATTTACAGAAGGAAAGCATTAAACTTGTTCTAATAAATTTTGAGTTTGGAATACTGCTGTCTCCTTCTTGGTACCACAGAATTTATCAGTTTGTGTTTGGTGTGTTTCTGAGGAGTATTTAATGTCACCACCTCTTCTGTCTAACATAATCCTCTCTAATACCATAAATTTAAAGCTATGCTGATTACTATTAAGCATTATATGCTTAGCAAAACCATTAGTTTCAATATTTCTATGTATATCAGATATATGGGAAGCAATTCTGTCTTTCAGCTTCTGGTTAGTTTTTTCCCACATAAAATGAACTGCATTAATCACAATTTGCTAGGTAGACTACATTTTGTGTGTTACAGGTAGCAAAACTATGGAATAAAAAGTTCTTATGTGTAATAGGATGTGCAAATTCATTGGAAACATTAATGTACTTAGAGTAAGTACAATTATAGCAGTGCACAGACACTTTCATATTCAATTACTTTCTCTTATTTTCATCTAAATGTATGTCCTTATAACATAGATTTTGTTTCATGTTCTTCTTTTTCTTATACATAAAATGTGGTTGGTCAACAATAATCTTACTGATGTCATTATCAGATTTAAGAATGGCCCAATTATCTTGTATAAATGCTCTAATTTGTGGTGTATATGTATTATATTTAGTAATGCATTTAATAGACTAATCCTTACCATTCTCAGGTCTCTCAGCATCCAAATCATTCCTCAATAAATATGGTTTACCATATTTCTCTCTTTAAGTTGTTATAAATGAAACACCATTATCTATTAAATCAGGACTATATTCCCTCAATGTGAAATCATTAACCATGGTGTCAACTTCTTTTTCAAATCCTTCAGCTATAATACTGAGTCTACTTGTTCTAATGAGTTGGCTTTTTACAACACACTTATAGACGTGTTTCAGGTGCATGCTCCTAACATGAACTTACCTAGTTGCCTCTACATTCTTTTTATGTATAAATGTATTAAAACAACTATTATTATACATAATACTAACCCCTAAGAAATTCACAAGGTTCTCAGAGAAAACCAAAAGAAAGAAAATCTGTAGTACCCTGTAAATAATATACAAACATATGCAATGCTTCTACACTTCCTGTGACACCCCACCATTTAACCAGTAATCAAGGAGCCTCAATCCTCACCACTGTCACCAGTGGGGGACATACACTGAGAGATGGCAAGGTACACAAAGAGTATTACCAGATGCAGCTCTCTGCATCAAGTGCAATTTCCCATAAGAGCACACAGAGACCACAGTCATTCCAGGCCTGGTTACTCCCTCTTTCTCCAGATCCCCAATAACACTCCCCACTGGCACAGCTATAGAGCTGAAATCTCAGATGAGCATACAAGCCAAGACCTCCAGCATCCTATCTGTCCCACCAGTGCTTCTTGTCATTGCCCAAGTAGCCGACACACACACGCTTTGAGGTTTGATTTATACACACACACACACACACACACACACACACACACACACACACACACACACACACACACATGGGAAAGATGGGCAAAGGTTTAAGAGCTATGCCTCCTTTGGCCCAGACTATAAGGTAGTTATCACTGCCACCAGCCAGATCCTTATCAGCTACATTAAGCCCCTTAACAAAGGGTGTCCAATCTTACTGTATAATGTTACTATTAATGCAAATGGTAGTTTGACCAAGAACAAGAATATTAGGAGTGGCGCACAGTCGCACCAAATAAATATGCAAGTACTCTCAACTTAAATATCTCTAGACAGAGCAGCCACAATGAAAGGTTGAAATATATTTAATAATAAATATTAAAAGAACAAGACAATACTAAATATAAATGTACAGTGACATCAGAGTTCAAAATCACAGGAAATATTTAAAACAACATTGCAGGACAGTCTCAAATAAATGAAGAAAAATATCTAAAATGAGCTTTTCTATATTCCTGACTATATATAAGAGTTGCTGTTCCCTAGAAACCTGCTTACAGATCTAAACAGACGTGGTGAATGGATCTTCTCTAATTGTTTCCAGGTCAAAGACAGAATACAGAATGCTGTGTCTCTCAGAGACATCTCAAATTACTATCTTAAATATTACTGTTGGAATAACTTGCAGAAGGACATCATTGCTTGTCATCTGACTCCTAGTTTCCAGGCCTCAAAACAACCATAGAAGGCAACTGGTAGCATTTAGCATCTACCTGTGACAATACATAGACAATGGCTTTTCCTCAGACCTTTGGCAGATGTTGGAAGTCATGAAACAATAAAAGACTTCCAAGACAATACAGAAAACTCCCTAGTTTTAGACATTGTGTCTCCTTGCTACACTGAAACTGAAAGATAACATCTTTTTATAGCCCAGCCATAAAGTAATTTAATTTGAGTTATTTTTCTGAAGTTTCATAGACTGAAGTTAACCTCCTGTATTCCAGTTTCCACTGTTAAAATATATACATTTAAACACTTACAGTAGTGCATGTACATTTCTGTTCTCTTCTAGCAGGGCACACTGTGGATCAGTACTTTACAAAATATCTTTTCAACACACCTCTGTACAAATCTAGTTTGATCTATACATGACATACAGTTCTAAATCATTTGTAACACAAGCACCTTACATGAAGCGTGTTGACATTCACAAATGACACATAACCTTTTACAAAATTTCAGACAGTTATGCTAGCAGTATCTCCCTTTGTCACACTTCTATATAAATCATGTTGATATTCACAAATGCCATATAATTATTTACAACATTCCAGCTAGTTGGGCTTGCAGTATTTCCTTTCATCACACTTCTTCCACCGTCGAAGACACAAACTAGTTTTTCAAGTGACCCTTGAGAAACGTTGATTGATTGGGATGAGCCTATCTGGGAATACACCATCCCATACCCTGTCTTGAGATTCCAGCTGCCTTGGCATTGCTGACCCCATTACAGTGTTGCAATGTTCTATCATATGCCTGCAACCCTAGGTTCCACCATAGTAATTTGGGATTTTGCTGGCTGGCTCCCTGTAACCATAGATCCCTCTCAGACTCCTCCTGCCTTCTACTGCAAATACTCAGCATAAGGGCCTGTCTATCATGGTAAGGTTTCATCATGTTAACATGGTACAATTTGTGCCCCTGCCTCCTGCCTAGCAGTTCTAACATGTAGTTAACATCACTAATCTTCCTTACAACTTTAATGGGTCCCTCCCAATCTGCCTGCAGCTTGCTGTGTCTGACAGGAATGAGAATTATAACCTGCTGCCCTACAGCATACTCTCTAGCTCGAGCATTCCTGTCATACCAGACCTTTTTCTGCTGCTGAGCTTCTGCCGGATTCTCCTGGACCAAGGCCATGAGTTCCCTGAACATGTCCTGAGATTTAGGACATATGCCACAACAGACTCATTGTAGGATTCACACTCACCCTCCAACTCATCATGAATCAAATCTAGAGGTCCCCTCACCCTATGCCCATACAGCAACTCAAAGGGTGAAAAAAAAAACTGTGGATTCCTGGGGCACCTCTCTGTAAGCAAACAACAGATGGGGCAGATATTTGTCCCAATCCCTCTTAAACTGGTCTGCAAATGCCTGTAGCATGGTCTTTAGTGTAGAGTTTAACCTCTCCACTAGACCATTAGTCAGGGGATGGTAGGTGATGGTCTTTAGGTGCTTCACCCCACAGTGCTTCCTCAGACAAGTCAGCAGGTCGACATGAAACTGGCACCTCTGTTAGTCAATTTTTCTTTTGGAAACCCTACCTTGTTGAAAATTGAAAAAAGCATTTGCCACCTTTTCTGCCTCAATTTAGGACAGGGCCACCACCTCAGGGTATCTGGTAGCATAATCTAGTACCACTAGGATATATTTCTTCCCTGTGGAACCTGGGGTACTCAGAGGCCCCACAATATCCATAGCTACTCTCTGAAATGGCTCCTCAATCACAAGCAAAGACATCAAAAGAGCTTTCACCTTGTCTCCTGCCTTCCTACCTTTTGGCACTGCTCACAGGTCCTGCAGTACCCTGTTACATCCCTGGAAATCCCAGGCCAATAAAAGTTCTGCATAATACATATATTGTTGTATGCTTTATGTCCATATGATCTGCAAAGGGAATATCATGGGCTATGGCTAGAAGTGCCAGATGGCAGGCTCTGGGCACTACCAACTGCTGTACTCTCTCACTCTCTAACCCCCCCGGGGTCCACTCTCTATACAGTAACCCTTTGTCCAAGTATACAGATTTCCCCTTTCCTTGAGAATCAGATGCCTCACTAGTGGCCTCCCTCAGGCCTTGTAACATAGGGTCTGAGAGCTGAGACTGCCTCAACTCTGTCTTTTTAAGCCTTCCCAGCTAGCCTTCCACAGGAAGTGTGGTACCCTCTGACAGAGGTGCCTCACTGTCAGCCTGGGTACTATTACTCACCTCTGTACTTGCAGTCACTCTGTCCAAGGGAACATCAGTACCCACAAGCAGCTGTGGTTCACCTTCAGTCTCACTGCTACAGGGTAGCTTGCTCCCTGAAGTAGCCACCTCACCAGTCCTAGCTTCAGGTGTGTGGTCTGTCTGAGTCCCCCCAGGCTACTAAACCCACATGCTTGTCTCCAAGCCTCACTGCATGTAACTGCATGCACACAAGGTACTGCCTTGTCAAAATTAATCCCTATCAAGACAACTGTAGGGATATCCTCAAGCACACCTACTTGCTTGCTTGCTTTTCTACCCTCCCAGTCAAGGTGAACCCTAGCCAATGGTTTTTTGGAATGGGGTACCTCCTAAAGCTCTGAATGCAGTAGACTGCCCAAACAAGTAGTGCTCCTCTTTAACCATTGCAGGCTTCACAGTGGTTAGGTCAGAAGCTGTGTCTTTTTTAGTTGTGGCCTGTTTTCCATCTACTAAGACAGGATATAACTTCTTGTGGTAGTTTGCTACCCTTGTTGTCTCCAGACAACTTACTGCTGTCATTCTGTTATTCAGACTTACTGGCTCTTCCACCTTTTGTTCCCCAACTTGCCTCCATGGACATCTATCTGCTACATGGCCCCACTGATTGAATTTAAAACATTTGACCCCAGGTCCTGGCCATATATCTGAACTAGTGGCTTCCTCTGCTACTGATGGATTCTATTGGGGCAGTTTTGGCTGCTCCCATGGGTTCCCTTAGACCCATGAGCAGCACTGGGTATCCCTTTCCTGTGCAGTGATGCCCTACTTGCTAGGTATAGGTCTCCCTTTTTCCCCAACTCATCTGAGGTATTACATTCCCTGTCTGCTAAACAAATTCTCATGTCCTCAGGCAAAGTTCTAAAGGCTTGTCCCCTCACTAAAAGGTCTGCCAGCCCATCAAAGGTGGTGACCTGACACCCACTCACCCATCTATGAAAATATGTGCTTAACTCAGCAATATATTCACAAGCACTTTCATCTGCCTTGCATCTATGCTCATGAACGTTTTTCTATTAGCTTCATGTGTTAACTTAAAACACTCTTATAAACACATTTTAACAGTATTATAATTTAAGCAAGCAGTATAAGACAATTTAGAAATAGCAGTTGCAGCTTTACCATGGAGTAAGGATGTCAGGAACTGTGAAATGAGATAATTCCACAGTAAAGACCACAACGAGCAGCACATACTGCTCTTTGTCTTTGTAGACAGTTTCCGGTATGCTTCTAACAGTCGATGATCTTACTAATAGAATATCTAATTTCTTAATTTGACTGCGACTGTGCCCAGAGCCCTTGGGCAACATCATACTCTTTACATACCCTTTCAAACATATGAATAAAACTATCAAAATGATCACCCTCTGTAAATTGTGGAAGAAATTTACTGACCTTTGTTGCTTCTGGGGTTCAGTTACTCCCTTCCCCATTACCTCCATGACCCTAGCGAAAACTCAGCATTTCCTTTTCATGTTGCCTCGCCTCTCATTTTCTTAGCTTGCAAACATCTCAGTGTCAATTTCTTCAGCCTCTAGACATCTCAGCCTCTCTGCTGATTCTATTTCCAAATGTTTGGCCTCCAATTCAAGTCTCTTTAACTCCAGATGGATTTTTAAGTCCTCTGAGGTAAAGTTGAACTGTCCATTTTCTGAGAGTTGTACATCCCCAAGGCCAGTCGATTTGCCTTCCTGGTTGCTGGTCTGTGATGAAGCTGTGACTAAGGCTGCAACCATTTCTGCTTTGTCTTGGCACATCTCAGCAAAAAGGCTCCTTGCCAGCTTGCTACACTCCTCTGCTGACATCCTTGTCTGCTCTCCCTGATTAATTAAGCTAACAAAAAAAATAAATAAATAAAACTATTGTGATATGAAGCTCTGAAAGTTCACTGCATGGCTGATTGAGAGCACAAACACATCCTTTAGTGACCACTGTTTACAGGCTAGAGAAGTTCAATATCCGCAATACTGAATCCCAGTAACTGATGTGGTGATCCTACCATTGCCAACCAATAAATGTGACACTCCACCACTGAACCAGTAATCAAGGAGCATCAATCCTCACCACAGGCACCAGTGGGGATGTGCACTGAGAGGATGACAAGATGCACACACAGTATTACCAGATGCAGCTCTCTGCATCAAGTGCAATTTTCCTTAAGAGCACACAGAGACCACAGTCAGTCTGGGCCTGGTTTCTCCCTCTTTCTCCAGATCTCCAATAAGACTCCCTACTGGCACAGCTATAGAGTTGAGATCTCAGCTGAGTAGACAAGGCAAGACCTCCAGCACCCTCTCTATCCAACCAGTGCTTCATGTCTCTGCCCGAATAGCTGACAAACACACTCACTAAGGCTTTAATTATACACATGCACACACCTGGGAAGGGCTGGCACAGATTTACTAGCTATGCCCCCTTTTGCTCAGACTATAAGGTAGTTATCACTGCCACCA
Organism: Protopterus annectens; assembly: GCF_019279795.1. Taxonomy (NCBI): domain Eukaryota; kingdom Metazoa; phylum Chordata; order Ceratodontiformes; family Protopteridae; genus Protopterus; species Protopterus annectens. The sequence continues at coordinate 1,284,791,709 of NC_056744.1, read as the reverse complement.
GCCAGCTCCTTATTAGCTACTTTAAGGCCCTTAAAAAGGGGGTCCAATCTTACTGTGCAATGTTGCTATTAATAAAAATGGTAGTTTGACCAAGAGCAAGGCTATTAGGAGTGGCCCACAGTGTCACCAAATCAATATCCAAGTACTCTCAGAACCTAAATATCCCTAGACAGAGCAGGCACAATGAAAGGTTTAAATATATTTAATAATAAATATTAAAAGAACAAGACAATAATACATACATATGTACAGTGACATCAGAGTTCAAAATCACAGGAAATATTTAAAACAACATTCCAGGACAGTCTCAGATAAATAAAGAAAAATATCTAAAATAAGATTTGCTATATTTCTGACTATATCTAAGAGAGTTACTATTCCCTAGAAACGTACTTACAGAGCAAGGCAGATGTCATGAATGGATCTTCTCTAGTTGTTGCCAGTTGAAAGACAGAATACAGAATGCTGTCTCTCTCCGAGACATCTGAAATTAATATCTCAAATATTACTGCTGGGATAACTTGAAGAATGACATAATTGCTTGTCATTTGAATCCTAGTTCCCAGGCCGCAAAACAATCATTGATGGCAGCGGGTAGCATTTAGCATCTACCTGTGAAAATACATAGACAGATGTTGGAAGTCATAAAACAATAAAACACTTCCAAGACTGTACAGAAAGCTCCATAGTTTTAGGCATTGTGTCTCCTTACTGCACTGAAACTGAAAGATAACATCTTTTTATAGCCTAGCCATAAAGTAATTTAATTTTAGTTATTTTTCTGAGGTTTCCTAGACTGAAGTTAACCTCCTATATTTCAGTTTCCACTGCTAAAATATATACATTTAAACAGTGACAATAGTGCATGTTCATTTCTGTTCTCTTCTAGCAGGGCACACTGTGGCTACATCTTTAAGCTCAGTACTTTATAAAATATATTTTCAACACATATGTCTGTACAAACCTAGTTTGATACATACATGACATGCAGTTCTAATACATTTGTAACACAAGCATCTTACATGAAGCATGTTGACATTCACAAATGACACATAACCATTTACAAAATTCCAGACAGCTGTGGTAGCAGCTTCCCCCTTTGACACACTTATATATAAATCATGTTGATATTCACAAATGGCTTATAATTATTTGCAAAATTCCAGCTAGCTGAGCTGGCCATATATCCTTTTGTCACACTTCCCTTTCAAAAAGAAAGATATTGTCCACAAACCTTTTGTAAAATGTTAGGTCTGTGATATGGAGGCTGCCATTGTTGTATATGAACAACTCTTCCCAGCATGAAAGCACTATATTGGCATAGCTGTTAGCTACCTGGGTTCCCATGGCTACCCCTAACAATTGGTGAAATAAGTCATCTCCAGAAATAAATACATTATTGCAAAGAATTATTTCCAGCATACAACATAGCATATTAATTTTAGTTGTTGAAAACTCACTATGAGTACATAAAAACTCCCCGATGTATTGTAATCCCACATCATTTGGTATGATTGTAAATAATGATTTAATGTTCAACATGACCAATAATAATCTACTTAAGTTATTAATTTGGAGCAAATAATGAGTTGACTTAAGTAATAATGATTTGGGGGAAAATTACAAAAGATGGAAGCAAAACAACCCCTCCCCCCCCCAGTGTAAAAGATTTGGAAGAAATGGCAACACACCTAGGTGAAAAAAGATAGGAATTGGACAGCAAGGGGAATCCAGAAGAACAAGAGTGAAGTAAAGGATATGTGGGGGGGGTGCAAGGAAAGAAGAATAAATAACAACAAAGACTCAACATGAGGGATGTAGGGCAGACCTGACAAGGTTAAATTGCCAAACTCAAACCTGTAAAAAAATCAGCATAGAACTCAAACATGTAAATAAATTAACTTAGTTCCCTAAGCACAAAAATGATGGTTAATAAATAATAAACAAGAATTTCTATCAGATGACTTTGACCCAAATAAAAGTAAAAGCAGAATAATTCCTATAAAGAGGTATAGGCTGTCAGTAGTAATAACATAGTCATGCCATGCAGGAGACAAGTGTTTCAAGTAAATTGAAATTTGTAGTTGAAGTTTAATAATTATTTACACAATACATGTCATAGCCACAGCTGGCAAACTCTTAAAATGGTTATAAAAAAATAAGAAATAAATATTGTTCTAAGGACATAGGTTCATAAAGTAGTACTAGCTAACTACCCTTGCGAGCCATTTTAAGTCTAGCCAATTATCTTTTGTGAGACTCAAACCCTGCACCTTGTGTTTATAAGGCAAACACCTTAACCATTAGGCCACCCGACATGGAGTATAACTCATGGACTGGGCTAAACCTAGTTTATAAGAGCACAAATAAATAACTGTATAATAGGCATTACATAATATTAGATTCAACTGCCAGGATATCGGGAAAGTGCTCTATGTATGAAGAATGCACTATATGTCAAATGTATTAAATGTATGTTAATGGTGGGTAATAAAATGATGACTTGGTTAAGTAAAACAAACACTAAACATTCTCCAGTTGGCCAGTTTCTTCAACTATAACAAGCCATAAGTCTGGTGTGTATAATCTTAAACAGCCAAAATACTGGGATCAAATTTAGAGTTAAGTTGCATGCAAATCCATCATAGTATAACTGCTTTCTTGGATGCAACTTTTACAGGAATGCCCTGTTATAATTCCCTAATAATGGTATTATCAAGTCTCAAAATTAAATTGACATATGACCTTGGATAGGATTCACGATGGCTTGCACAGAGTCTAAGAGTCGTGTAAGACTCCATGCAGCCATCGCGATCCAGGAACAGCCCGAAATCCCATGTAAGAGACAGCTAAAACGACTCTTACATGGGCAGGGCGTGGATATGCTAATCACCCCACTTGCAGCCGAAAGGCATGCAAATGAGGTAGATTAGCGATCCACAAAGCTGAAACCAGCCCGTGTAAGAGTCGTGTTAGTTGCAGAAATGTACTCAGTTGACAACTGAGTACGTTACTGCAAATAACACAACGGAGCCATGACAGCTCCAAATAAAGTGTGCAAATGTTGCAGTCAGCATGCCAATGGCCAAATATGTGGCCATTGGCATGGTAACCCGATGCAAACATGAAATTTCGGAGATCGGCGATGTTTAAACGTAGGGCAGCCCCACGCAAACAGGCTGCGCTATATAAAACAGAAAAATAAAGGTTTGAAACCCACAAATTTGGGTTTTATGTAATGTATGGATTTGCAATGCAGGGACTAGCAGACCAAAAACAACATGGCCACCGTCTAGTGGTTGCTAAGGGGGGAAGCTGAGTGTAAGACATGTAACTAAGCATTAGTAGGCAATCCTATGTAAATGAGTGGTAGGATAGTGAATCACACTGTCACATAGCAAATGAGCACATTCCGTGTAGTGTAAGAGTTAGATAAGGGGAGTAACAGAGTAGGAGATAGGTGACATCACAGGGGGGAATGTCAGGAAGAAATCAAGCTCATTGGAGCAAAGTGGTATGTGAAACATGTCAATCACACAGCAGAAAAAGAGGAGTGTCAACAGATAAGCATGGGAAAGTCAAGAAATGGAAGGTGTACACTGTGGCCAACACCAAAGTTTCTTGCTGTGCATGCGCGTGCACGCTGGGAGCCGCGAGTAAGACAGAGTGCGCGCGTGTAAGGCAGAGTAAGCATGTAGGAGCCTGTTTAAAGATCTGTAAACCTGTTTGCACTGGTGTGCGCGCATTTTAATCTGAATAAGCAGATTCTGGTCCGTGTAAGCATGTGTGCGCGCATGGTAGCCACTGTGAGCGTGTTTTCGCTGGTATGCGCGCTGCTCCCCCCTGAGGAAACAGAGAGGAAAAGGAAGCAGAAGAAATAGTAGGAAACTAGCAGGGAATACTTGTAGAGGTAGCAGGTGAAAACAATTAGAAGCAGGCAATTACACAGGCAGAATACAAGCCCAGCCCAGCACTTAAAACACTGCAAACAGCATTGCAGTATGTTTCTCTCAAGAGACACTGCAAGACAGGAGTAAGCTAGTAGAAGTGAAAACTGAAAAGCTGCACTCAGACCAAACATGCTAGGGGCTGCCATAGCTGTCATAAGGAGACATAGGAGACTTGCTGAGGGTGGTGACAATGGAAATGCTGCCAGACAACCCACAGTGAGGAGACGGAGAAGAGTGTACAGGCCCAGGGTCACCTACCAGGGGTTACATGAGCTGGAGATAGTGGAGCGCTATAGAGTGGACAGAGACCTCCTGCAGCAAATTGTTGAGCTGTGCAGGCCACGCCTCACACACAGAACCAACAGAGGGGAACCCATCCCAGTGGAAACCAAGGTATGTGTTGGCCTAAGAATACTAGCAACAGGTACCTTCCAGAGACCAACTGGTGATATGATGGGGATATCACAGGCATCAGCCTCCAGGGTACTGCACCAGTTCCTGGATGCCATGTCAGCACATGTCGGTGATCATGTATATTTCCCCAATGCCCGTGAGGTATTGGCCAGCAATATGCGTCTCTTCCAGCAAATAGCGGAATACCCTGAGGTAGTGGGTGCAATAGACTGCACGCACATATGCATCAAAGCACCAGCCGGTGAGCGGGTAGGGCCTACATTAACCGCAAGGGCTTCCCTCCATCAACTGCCAGGTCGTGTGATGCCCAGGGCATAATAATGAATGTGTGTGCTGGCTGCCCTGGGAGCTACCATGATTCCCATATCTGGCATTTGACACAGCTGTACCAGACATTTGCCAATGGGGACATCCCACATGGTCACCTAGTGGGGATGCAGGTTATGCACTGGAGCCGTGGCTGATGACACCCATCAGAAATGCACACACACCTGAACAGGAACGCCATAATGAGGCACACGCACAAACACGTAATGTAATAGAGCGTGTGTTTGGGCTGCTCAAGTCACGGTTCCAGTGCCTGGACACATCTGGTGGAGCCTTGCAGTACTCACCAACTACATGTACCCAAATTGTCATGGTATGTGCTATGCTACATAATATGATCCTGTGAAAACAGCTGCAGCAGGACCAGCATAGGGCCGGGACAAACAGCCCCCACCATTGCCAAGGCCATCACAGGCAGAGCGTGACTCGGAGGAGGAACAACCTGAGCCTGCCCCAGTAGGCAGAAGGAGGCATGCCCAGTATGCCCTGGCCTTGGCAAAGAGGCAACGCATAGCACATACACTGGCTCAGTAGGAACCCTGGGAATGATACCCCTCTCTGACTCACTCATATAGTAACAGGGATGCCTAACATGACATAACCTGCTCTCAAACATGTACAGGGAGTGTAGTATGTGCATCCAACAGAGGCAGCCCTGCAGCACCACCTGAGGCATGATTGCCATGTGTTAAGCAATGTAACACCATCTAGTATATGCAAACATGAAGACCCAACCTAACATCTCACCCTCACCAAGCATGATGCCACACTATGAAGACAACAAGATCAAGTACAATAATTGGCTGAGGTATTGCTGTTAGCAAGGGGAACACATGGCTGACAGCCTGGGCTGACATGCCGAGCAAGACATGATGCCCCACCTGCTAGGGATGGCACGCACCCAGCACACCTGGCTGTGTAGATACTGGCAAAGGCTGTTGTCACCCCCACTGTGCCTGGAATAGGTAAGTCTGGAAACACAAACCCACCACCATAGGTAGCACAAGGGATAATAACCTGGACGTAATGCTACCCAACGCCAGAAGTCTAACCTGCAAGGTGCATGCAGACCAAACCCACCACAGCATGGAGAATGGTAATATGTGTTCTGTAACAGAAACCTGGGCAAGGCCCAGAAGAGCACCCTAATACTACCAGGTTATGCCTCATACCATGCTCTACAGCTCCAAAACATGGAACACACGACAATAGGAGTGTGGCTACCAGTAATTATCAAGAATAACCACACCCCAGGTTGGTACCACAGCAAGAAGCAGCATGGACTATCCACGGGCAAGTAACACTGTCTCAAACTGTGTACCTGTTTGAAGCCTGCTACAGACCCCACACACAAACCCAGGTACCCCAGCCAGCCTTCCTGAAGACACTTCAGAGTATGAATGTCTCAACAAATACCAAACAAGGCACACACAAAGTATGACATAGGTGGCAATCCATTATGTATGGAAGAAGTAATCATGGACCTAGGGACACAAGTGGATGGTAACCTGTCATGTGACACTCACATTGCCAAGGTGGCCAGGAAGACCTGCTATATTGCCCACCTTAATATGAAAGGATGCACATGTAGAGCTACAGAGGTCACTGTGCCCCCATACCCTTCCCTTATCAGGCCCATACGTGACAACTATGCCCCAGTTCGGATGTACCTTACCTTACACATGCAGCAGTCAGAAAGACCCCAAATGTACCCCACCAACAGGATAAAGGGTCCAAACATTGGACATCTGCAGCCTGGCTGAAGAAACCACAGCCCAATTCAGAAGCATACTGCACAGTCAGAGGTGATGTATGCCTGATGTACAAGGCCATGTCCAATCCAGAATGAATGGACATGCTCCACTGCAGAAACCCCAAATCCAGCAGACACACCACAGTGAGATATCTGAACCTCTACACATAGATTAATAGGATGTGCTGGAGGGACAGATCCATAACCCAGAGGCTCAGGACACTCTGGAACAGAATCCCAGTCCATGATAGGCTGAGCTCCACACACAAACTCAACAAGAGAAATCCGGTGAAGTGCATGGGAGATAGTAGGTGTACACTGGGGGCCATCCCTGTGTCACATCTAGGAAAGTGGGCATAATATGCACATTGCAAGGGGTGTTGAGACCCACACACAGTCTGTCCATGCTCAAACAAGGCCAGGGCAGATAGCCTAGTATGAACCTATGAACCTATGATGATACAAATTGTGCAGGACACAAAGGATTATCACACAGCTGTCCTACCTGATGGTAGGAACCATGGTGATAATCCACAGATATGCTCTGCAGCACTCTAATATCACAAACAATACACCAAACCCACACACATTGCCAACAGCCTACCAAACAGATTCCTTCCAACCTCCCCACCAGCACCTAACTGCCAAATATCTATCCCAGGAGAGTGCTGGCCCCGACATTGCAGATGCTGAGGTAACAGCCAGCATCCACAAAGCACAGCACACAGCATCAATGGTACCAGATGGTGTCCTGGGTTGTGTCCAACAAGTACTGTAAGAAGAATGGAACAGCAAATATCATTACTGTGCACTATCAGTCCTACCACAGGATATGTACCCAAAGAGCAGTGTACAGCAACAGTGGTCCCACACCACAAAGGTGTGCCTGAATGGATACTGCAAACTATCACCCCTCAACCCCGACTATCTAGGTTGGCAAAGTAATGGAGAGGATGATCATGGATCCCATGAATAACGAGATTGGGTACCTACAGACATTGGACCCTACCCAGTGTGGCTGTCATAGGGCAGATCCTGCCCCTTACACATGTCTGACTCATGTGAAACATGCACCAAGCCCATTGATGTGGGGAATGTTGATCACACAGCCTATCTGGACCTTGCTAAACCCTTCCATACAATACCCTAGTTGGCAGTACAGATAAGCTCACCAGCCTAACTATAAACCCCTATGCAAGTAGATGGGTTGCAAACCAGCTCAAGGACAGGACTGACCTGGCAGACATGCTGTAGCCATGGCAGACTGCAAACCAGGTACAACTGGCATCCCACAAGGCATGGTCCTGGGACCTCTCTTGTATGCTATATATGTCACATAGGTACAGGCCAACATGGACGGACTCTGTCTGAACAGGTTTGCAGAGGACTACAAACTGGCCACCATATCGGACCCTCCAGCTGACACAAGCAACCTACAAAAGGCACACATAGAAACACACAAGTGGTGCCACAGCCATGTCAACAAGCTAAATGCAGAATAGTGTATAGTCAACCCCTGTGGAAACACAGTACATGGCAAGAAATTACCACATAGGTGTTAACCCAGTAAGTACATCAGGAGAAATAAGAGACCTGGGGACACAAGGTGATAGATATCCTGCATGTGACAACCATGTGTCTGTAGTGGTTACAGAAACATACCATATACCCACCTAATCATGAAGGTAAGCACAGCTTGGTTAGGGTAGGTCAATGTGCCTCTCCAGTCATCCATCAGCAGCCCCACAATTGTGTACAATGGCCCTTCAGGGATGTACCGTAGCAGACACCTGCAGCAACTGGAAAGACCACACAAATACCCCACCAGGAGGATCACAGAGCTGTAACAGATGCCATGTGTCACCTGAGTAAAGAAACTGCAGCTCCACACAGTGCCATACTGCCTGGCTGGAGGTGAACTGTGCCTGATGTATAGAGCCATGACCAACCTGGTATCAATGGACATTTGGCACCATGTAAACACTGAATGCTGGTGACCTATGCAGCTGACAGGCCTGAACCCCAGCACAGACATAAACAGGACATGCTGTACCGATTGGTCCATAACCCAGAAGCTCACTCCACTCATGACTAAACTCCCACTACAGGATATCCAGGGAGTCCCTCAGTGACTGTCATCCAGAGGAATCATGATGACTGGATGGGAGATGGTAGGTGTACCCTGGATATCACCTGTATGTCACGGGTAGACAGAGGCACAGCACACTAACCATGACATATGTCATGGCAAACACCAGTAAATGTGTGTTGAAGGACAAACACTCTCTGACTAGCATTACAAATGGACTAGGGCACATGGACATTGTTTGTCACTGTCCACACAAGTTGTGGAATACATTAACAATGTCGGACAATCATGTACTATGCTGTCCATATCTGAACAAAATGCAACATGGTCATATCTGCACAACTGGCCCTCAACCAATCTGGTGTGCTCACTATAAATATTACAAGCAGTGATAGGACTGAAACCGATTATACTGTCCACCACAGTGAAAGTACTGCACCAGTACACTATACGACAATACAACTGTTTGGTCAGCAGGAAAGGATGATGACAACTGTATGCAAACTATCCCATGGCGACCCTGCAGGCACAGCATAATGCCTGTTAGGTTCAGACACAAAGCAGTTGGGCAGTAAGAACACAACCTGATGTCCAACACTCAACTGTACATGTGATATATAGATGGCGTCCACACACAAACACAAATGTGGTGGTCCACAAATCCCAACATAAGGAAAGGTCACACTGGGCATGCTCGCACACTTAGATAAATGAGATGTGGCAGTCAAGAAGCCATACAAACTGCGAACTGGGCATGCTCACACACTTAGGCCATGTCACAGTTCAGCAGTTGCACACACATATCTGGCATTTCTATGTGTTAACACAGGAACCTCCCACAATACAGACATCTGCCCAGTGCACACAGTGAAGTTACAACAGAGACATAAGTAAAGTACTGGATCCCACTCATATGCAAACATCTCCCACAGTACACACGTTGTTTATAGAGATAGGGAAGGCTATGGCAATAAAGACCCACAAACAGTATATGAGCAACAGATACTTGCATCTGACAGGTAAACATATGGCCGTAGAGTGCAATACCTGACTGTTGTCCCTAGGGAATACAGAAGGCTATCCACAGTGTATTTGGCATTTGCCTCCACAGTACAGTAGGCCACTGTGCCTGTGCAAAGTTAATGCATAGATATGCTCTCCCCTGTACTGATGGATAGTCACAGATGTACATACCTCTTCATCCATAATGATGTCAGCACACTATACATATGTCAGGAGCAGAAATTATACCCAGTAATGTGAATAGCGTGCTCTGCTACTGCATCTCTAACAAGTGTCATAACATAGTTAGGTAGGGGTTTGAATCCTGCAAGTGCTCAGTGTGTGGGGGAGTAGTGTGTGCAATTCCATGTGTATGAGAAATGTCCCTTTTGGCAACTAGTACTACACAACACATGCTGCATATTCCACTGTCTAAACACTGATGATGTCAGCACCCTATAAGTACAGCAGGAGAAAGCAATCCCCCCAGTAATGCAAGTAGCGCTCTGCTAATGCGTCTCTCACAAGTGTCATAACATAGTTAGGTAGGGGTTTGAATCCTGCAAGTGCCCAGTGTGTGTGGGGGAGTAGTGTGTGCAATTCCATGTGTATGAGAAATGTCCCTTTTGGCAACTAGTACTACACAACACATGCTGCATATTCCACTGTCTAAACACTGATGATGGCAGCACCCTATAAGTACAGCAGGAGAAAGCCATCCCCACAGTAATGCAAATAACGCGCTCTCATAAGTGTCATAACATAGTTAGGTAGGGGTTTGAATCCTGCAATTGCCCAGTGTGTGTGGGGGAGTAGTGTGTGCATTTCCATGTGTATGAGAAATGTCCCTTTTGGCAACAAGTACTACACAACACATGCTGCATATTCCACTGTCTAAACACTGATGATGTCAGCACCCTATGTGTACAGCAAAAGAAAGCAGTCCTCCCAGTAATGCAAGTAGCACGCTCTGCTCATGTGTCTCTCACAAGTGTCATAACATAGTTAGGTAGGGGTTTGAATCTTGCAAGTGCCCAGTATGTGTGTGCAGGAGTAGTGTATGAGAAATGTCCCTTTTGGCAACTAGTACTACACAACATGCTGCATATTCCACTGTCTAAACACTGATGATGTCAGCACCTTATAAGTACAGCAGGAGAAAGCAGCCCCCAAAGTAATGCAAATAGCGCGCTCTGCTAATGCGTCTCTTACAAGTGTCATAACATAGTTAGGTAGGGGTTAGAAGCCTACAAATGCCATGTGTATTTTGTCACACAGTTTGTCCATGTGTGTGAGGTGTTGTTCCCAATATTGCACGACATACATTATATTAGTAATGTCAATGCACACATGATGTATGTGTGTGCCACCTACACATATGTACCTGTGAACTGCAAGAGTTCCCATGTCCGAAGCCTGCCTCATGTGAATACATGGAATATGCATCAGACAACTGTATGACTGTGGTGTTCTGTGCAGGGGCTGCATGTGGTATGTGACTATACAGTGTGGGTTGTAGATGGTGTCATCCCACCAGCGAGGGATACATGATTGGTCTGGAGCATATAGTCCACATGTTGGTGATGAACAGGTGCAGCATGTTGTCACCACTTGTGGGAGTGGTAACAGGTTGTTCCATAGCAATGCAGGGAATGAATGATAGGAACCCTTCAGATAGGGTCTTGCAGCTAGAATAATGCTCACACTGTATGTTAGGGTAGTCGCAGTACAACCATATAATGGTGTGTGTAGAGACCGTCATATTCCCAGTGTTGTCAGGAAGGCCAAGTGGGTTTCCTGGGTATGGGAGTGTGGTGTGTGCCAGGCTATGAACCTGAAGGCAGTCTAACCCACTGTGTGTTGCACATGGAGAGGCTCTGATGCTTTGTGCAGTGCCACCAACCTGGGGTGTGTGTATCTGAGGTGCCTTTGGATACATCCCCCCTGTTCTGGTTTGGTGCATGTGTAGGGGATGACAAGCATGGTATCAGGAATGACCTGGCACTGATGGTGTGCACCTGGGAGCCTTGTACCAGGAGTCTGTTACTGCATGGATATTGCTGTACCCCATGCTAAGGACAGTTTCCACTGCATGCATCTTGAGGTTTACACTGCTGCTGTTGAGTAGCATTGCTATTAGTGTCCCATCCCGTGTGATACCTGTGTAGGTGGCTATGTAATGTCAGCCTTGCATACAAAGGCACTATGTGTGTAGCAACAGCCTCTGCCAATATACAATGGCCCATGGGTGACAGGTGCAAGCTGTCCCAAGCAAAGCAATGTGGCATGTCCAGCATGTAATCCCACACTGACAGGCATTGGATCCCCTTTGAATGTCACTGAAAGATACGTTAATTGCAGAAACTGATGATCCTGTCTACATATTGTGGCAGCATTCATGGTGAGGGTGAGATGCTACTCAAGGCCAGGGTCATACCAGCCTGTGCCACAAGCTCAGAGAGCCCCTCTATGTCCCCTAACATGTAGTCCAGGGAGGTGCATCAGAGGTCATACACACTGGCACAGACAATGACTGAGTCATACTTCTACATGCCTTGGAGTGACCGGTATGCTTGTGTTATGTGGTGGATCATAGTGCCCGACGGGCAGCTCAGCATGACCGTCACCTTGTTCAGCCTGGGAGCAGGACCTCAGTGTACGTGACGATAGAGGTACCTCATACAACTGTAGCAGGTGTGTTGTCTAGCCGTATGGCCTGTGACTGTTTGGCACACAGGCTTTGTGAGCTATGTGTTGCATGTGCTCTGCTCTGGCTTAACGTTTGCTTGTGTGTCTGCTTTGCAGGTGTCAGCTGCTCAGGCAGGATGCTATTCTGAGAGCCCAATAATGTACCTGTGTGTTTCTGTGTTTGGATTGTGGTCGTGGCAGGTCTATGGGAGACTGGTACTGTATTCACTGTAGTATCCCACTCCACCTGACAGGGAATGCCAGTGCTGTGTAAACAGAGCTTAGCCCCAGTTTGGCTATGTGGTTGCATCTCTCACATGTGTTGTACGTGTATGGGAAGGGGAGAGGGTTGTCTGTGTACATGAGGCAGCTGTAACATTGCCACATGACTCACAGATTCACCAACTGGACCTGAGAGTAGATCGACAGGTGACCTTTGCACATGCTACCATAGCATTGTGACTCCCATACTAAGTAACGACACATAGGGCCAATGGGGAACAAGGTACTCAAGGTGACTATGTGAGGGTGTAGTGCTCCTGATTTGTTAGTGCTGGCATATATGAATGCTGTCTTGAGCAAATGTGAGGTAAGTCATATGCAATGTGTTACAGGCAAGCTACATGCAAACAGGACAAACAGTGACGTTCTGTCAAGTGACACATGGACATCAGTACAGTAAGCAACACAGATGTCACTAGGGATCCACAGAGGCACTGTATATCTGCACTGCAGGTGGAATCAGTGTTTCAGGAACATAACAGGCAAACATGCATACAAACAAAGCTACAGTCAGCAGGCCTGTATGTAGACTATGCTACAACAAACAAGGTGTACGACTTCCAGTAGGTAACAGTGCATATATGCAGGCACTATAAGCCAGTACCCAGACATTCCCAGGTCAGACGGGCTGGGTCCAGCCACACCCCACACAAGTGTATAGACCACGTACCTTCGTAATGTTGAATAACTGGCCTGATACCCAAGTGCTCATACCTGTAATAATACACATGTCAAATAACAGACACTGAGCCCTCACTCAGCAGTTCCAGACTTAGTATGATGTATGCTACCTGTCCTGGCACCACAGTATCCTTGACATGTATGGACACTCTCCCTCCTGTCATAGTTAGTTCTGTGTTTTGGTGCTGTCATGCATGGTATGAGGTGTGACCTTGTAGTGCTAGTGTGCTCTTGTGAGCCTTGAACCTGTTGTGTAGTACTGCACAGATATCAACATCCTGAAACATCTGCATTGCAGAGTCGTGTGTGGACAGCATGCAACTCGCAGTTGACATGGCCATCATTGAGTATCAATATGTACATTGTTGTATCCCCTGTGCTACCTATGTAGGTGGCCATCCCTTCACAGCCTCACCACCAGTATGCAAAGATGTGCAGACAGAACACTGTGGTAATTACTATGGGTGTACAAAACAATACAATGACATTCATACTGTAACTGCATCAGGCATGCTGGTATATACCCACAATGCTATCATTACACTGTACTGTTGTCAACATCATACTATTACAATACGTCTATGTACTCACCCTGTGCATCAGCACCATGTTAACCTGTTCCTGCACCGATTTTACAGATTGCAGGAGGTGGCACAGTTTCATCATATGCACAGGGTGTGTACCTGGTATGCCTGAGTCTGCCACTGATACAACCAATTGACATGTCTGTGTGTGTGTGTGTTGGTGAGGGACAGCAGTACAAGATGGGGCAATGTTGATGCAGTGTGTGCGTGTATGCAGTAGCCCTAGGTGTTATCACTTTGCATGTGTGTATGAATGCACACAGTCCCACCTCATGGCTGCCATATACAGGTGTTTGTGGACAGCCACAGACTGTACCTGCCAGGTCATACAGATCACTGTCTGTGGCCACGGACATGGTACCTGTGCCTGGCAGGGGTGCTACGGACCGTATCAGGTACTAAGCCAGACTGGGTACTGTCATCAGAAGCAGGTGTTTGTTGACTGGAGACAGGTCCCTGTTGGGACTGTCCAGCGCCATGTGCACGTGGTCTCCTGGGGCGGTCCGATGACAGCACAGACCCAGCATTGCTGGGGCTGCTGCTGGCACTATGTGAGCAGCGGCCCTGTTGTCATCCGCGATGGCTGCCAGCTGCTGCTGTTGCTGGCATACGGCCACGTCGATGCCTCAACCGTCCACCATTGCCCTGGCTCATGGACATATAGTTGTGGAACAGATCTAATGTGTCCCCCCAACGTCTGTCAATGACCTCGGTGAAGTTGCGGATGGCAGCCGCAACATCACGCATACTGTCACTCATGGCTGTGCGACATGCTCTCAGCTCCCTCAGACCCTGTCTGGTGTACCGTTCCATACGTGACTGTGCCTGCATTACAGCCCGAAACATAGCTGGGGTTGAAAGACCTCTGTGGGCACGTCTGACAGGGGCGGTATGCCCACGGATGCTCCCACGAGAACCCATGGACGTCTGCCTGTGTGGTACCGTGTCAGGACCCTGGCCATGGCTGCAGTGTGGGGATGCATGTGCCACCGGTACCACATTACCCTGGTCAATGCCCACTGTATCCTGTCCATCACCTAGGGACATTGGTGACAAAGGATGTATTGGCAGGATGACTGTGCGCATTGATGGGGTCGACAGCTGTGTAGTGTCAATTGGCTGACCAATGACGGACCCTGGCACACCTACCTGTGCCATTACACAGGTATCATCATTATCACTATCCACAGCAGCTGATTCAGGTTCCCTGCTGCACGACACCAGAGCAGCACCAGAACCTGTGGGAGTAAGACAGGAAACACAGTTTACAATGTGTACACAATGCCACCACTGATGCACACATGCACACATGGGCACATGCATACATGCACACATGCACACATGGACACATGGGCACATGGCAACATGCACACATGCACACATGGGCACATGCACATGGGCACATGCACACATGCACACATGCACACATGCACACATGGGCACATGCACACATGCACACATGGGCACATGCACACATGCACACATGGGCACATGCACACATGCACACATGCACACATGCACACATGCACACATGCACACACCTCAGTATATGAGATATCAACCCACAGACACAAACACACCTGCAATCAAACACATAGCACTACTGCTTCAGCCTATTATTACTATTAGTATACAGAGTATTGAAGGTAATGGTATTACACACTCACCAGCATGGATAGGCTGCCTTGCTGTTACACCAGAGGGACCTGCAGAAAAGAGACATTTATCGTCAGTGGGCACAACTGTGCCATTGATACTGTGGGCATGATACAGTTCAGTAGTGCAACAGTTAGCTTCCACAGGTGTACTGCAGATATTGAGGATATCACTAATGCACAATAATTACCAAGATTACAGCTACAAAATGAGGACACACCTCACACATGCATAACCTAACAGTGTACAGAATGGTCAACTATACACATGGCATGTTACCTGCACGCTCTGTGTCCTGCTGCTGTGTGGCTCCAGCCTCCATCATTACACATGTATGCTGTTGTTGTTGCTGCTGTGCTGGAGCCACAACACTCAGGAGTAGTCCCTCCAGTCTGGTGAGGGGGGATGTCTAGCCACCCCACCACCTGTGGCAAGCTGCTGCCTGTGGATATCCGATGCACGCTGATGGACATTTCTAATTAAATCACTGCAGTGATGGCGTACCTGCTCATATGTCCGGTTATGTGTGCCTATGTCATTTACCCGATGGACCAGGTCTTGCCACAGTGCAGCCCTCTCCTGCTGGTTCTGGCTGGTGCAGGAAAAGAGTACAGCGAAATCCCGCACCAGGCTCTGGTGTATCTCCTCCTCCTCTGCAGCGGAGTAGACAGGGTTCCGCTGGTGAACCATGGCCCTGAAAAGGAGAAGGAAAATATGTCAGCAATATCTGTCAGCAAACTATAGCACACATAATACACATAATACTTGACTGCAGTGATATAACTTAAGCACCATATATAGCATCTGTCTGTCTATTGGGGGATACACATGTACATGACCAGATATCAGTGCTCATCCGACAACTGTGCAACAGTACCTGGCACACTCCATACAACAGACTAGTATACTGCAGCAGTCAACACACTGTTTCAGGTACAATACACAACCTCACACTGGGGTTTGTATCAAGGTACTGTATGGGGAACATTATCAGCCCATGCACTGCACACAATGCACGTTACATATTTCACTGGTAATGCACACTACTCTTACTTGCCATAACCCTACCTACACCACAGTGACATACAGGGTAACACAGCACAACATATGGCAATGTAGTATGTGTTGATCGCAATACCTCACACACCTGTCTCTGGCCTCACACCAAGGACACACACTACCATGACAGACAGACAGTCATGGTGAGCAATCACACCAGTACACAACATGCACCCAGTCACTAGCACACTCATTCCACCTCACATATTCCATTTGCAATGTGTTCATGGGTGTGCATTGTGTCCTAGGTAGGTAGTGTGCTTTTGGCCCTGGGCCTACAGCAGCATACTGTTATGCTACCCTGCCCCTTGTGACACATGTGTTATGATCGTACCTGCTCCTTACAAACAGTTAAACAGGGTGACTCATATGGCATATTACCTATCTGCATAACATTCAGCAGGGGTATGTCTGACATCTACTCATGGGGAGCCTTGCTTCTTAATTCTGTGTGGTCTACTACAGGGTATGTCATATCTGTGGGTAGGGTCCTGTACCTCCACCATGTGCTCTATACTGCAGTGACAAGGACGACAGACATAGGTAATTTGTGTTGTGGATGTTGGAGGTGTTACCATGGTTGTTAGACAACTGTCATGGGTGTGACCGAACTATGTATATCCAGCAGTGGTAACCTCTATGTAGGTAGTCTGTGTGTGCTCTGTGGTGTTTGAGTGCATTGACACAGTTACTTGCATATGTCTGTGTCCTTCTCCATATCTGTAGCTGTCATGGGAGGTACATACCGTGTAGGACATTGTGGGGTGTGGAGGGGTACAGTGACCTACATGTCCATAGCTGACACACCATGTCCGCTGACACATTCCATGTACAGGTATTACAGGACTAGTGTGCCACTGTGTATATCGATGTGGAGCCTATTGTACACTTGTTGACCCTGTTCCCCCCTGACACATGCAGTGGTGGGCAGGCATGTACATATGTGGTGGTTACTGGTGTCAGTGTTTTTGAATGGGGTATGGTACTCCAGTATCCACACTGGTGTTCACTCCATGCCTGTGACACCAGGCACCTGTTGCAAGACATCTGCACACATGTGCCTCACACAGTCTATATATGTATATATATATATATATATATATATATATATATATATATTGATATATTTATATCTGTATATGGATATATATCTGTTTGTATATATGTATATAAAATATGTATATATAGATGTAGATATATACATATAGATGTGGGGAGAGAGGGGAGAGAGAGAGAGAGAGACACAGGGTGAGTGTGAGTGTGATGGGGTGGGACAGAGAGAGAGATAGTCATATACAGACATATCTGTTGTCAGTCAGATCTATCTGTATATGTATAAGTCTCTACAGATATCTATATATGTATGTGTGTATTACATATATCTGTACGTACATATTCTACCAATCTCGATGTCTGTGCAGTAAGTGAGAACCTGGTTCAAGGCTCCTGAGAGCACACCAGCGGTACCAGGCTATACCCAGTATCATGCGTTTTGGCCCCAGGACTCGGGACAAAACAAAAAGGGAGGGGTGTGTCCATATTCATGGAGGACACACACACCTCCAGGTTAGTGGCAACACATGAAGCATCACAGACCATCCAGGTGCAGATAACCATAGGCAAACCTGCTATACAACTGGTAGCATGTTACAGACCACCCTCCCAATCTCAGGGACCACAGTCAGCCTTCCTGTAGACATTGGAGGATATGAATGTCCCACCACACACCATCATATTGGGATACTGCGACTACCCTAACATACACTGGGTGCATTATTCTACCCCAAACACCCTAGCCCAAAGGTTCCCGAATTCACTATGTCAAATGCAATGGAACAGCTAGTCACCTCTCCCACAACAGGAGATAATATACTAGACCTGATCATCACAAACATGGGGACAATGTGCTACACACTGGAAGTATACCCTCACTAGTCACATCTGACCACAGACTAACGCCCCTGGATATACATATCCCACCTCCCTCACAACACAAAAGACTACAGTGGGAAACCTCTCACATGCCGACTTTACACTTCTTATAACTGAGTTGGTATCCTTAATGCCCACTGGGCCAGTGTAAACCACTTCCCACAATGCAGACACCTTCACATATGCTTTCTACAGACATCTCCAAGAATGCATGGATCATGCAATCACAAATGAAACCATGACCCTCTCCACCAAGGGCAGGCATCCTGTCTGGTGGACCCCAGCATTGAACAAATTGTATAACAACAGAAGGTAGCTACTGCACGGCAGAGCATACTTCCATAGAGCTACGGCATCTCTGATCAGCAGTAGTAGAAAGATACGTTTTGTCGTACAAACATGCAAGGCCAACAATGAGAGGGACATCGCTATGGTCACTACAGATAACCACAAGGCCTTCCTCTGCTATGTTACACACCTGGGTGGGAACCCTCAGTTGTGTTCACAGTTAGTTCACAGTGACAAACGCTACACTGAACACACAGATAATGCCAACATTCTGGCAGACAGGTTCAGTGCAGGTTTCTCCACTCTCTCACCCACACATGAGGAATTACTTATCCCAGCTGACTGTAACCTCCCTGTCATCTCAGATGTCCAGCTGTGAACCACCCTCAGCAGAGCTGTAAACACAGCATCAATGGGACCCAACGGTATTGCAGGTTGCATGCTACGTGAACTGCAAGAGGAGCTACACATGCACATTACATGCTATTCAGCCGTAGCCTTACTACAGCATATGTACCTGGACACTGGCATACAGCAACAGTAGTCCCACTCCACACAGGAGGCACCTCTACAGACCCTGGTAACTACTGCCCCATAAGCTTAACCAGCCTGGTCTGCAACACTATGGAAAGGATCATTATGGTACCCATACACAGAGACATTGGGGACTTAGACACTTGATCCCACCCGGTTTGGCTTTGTAGAGGGCAGATCCTGCCTTATGAACCTGGTTGACCTTTTCAAATCAGTCACTAGAGCCATTGATGAGGGCACAGCGGTCCATACAGCCTACCTGGACTTGCCTACGGCATTCGACACAATACCGCACTCTGGCATCATAGACATGATCAACAGCTGAAATGTAAATCCATATGTCACATGATGGGTTGCAAACCAGCTAACGGATAGAAACCCTACAGTCAAACTCACTGGTGCCATGTCAGACTCAGAGCCAGTCACATGTGGTGTCCCACAGGGCTCTGTCCTGGGACTGCTCATGTTCGGCATATCATTCTCAGATGTGGAAGCAGACATGGGAGGGTAGTGGCTGACAATGTTCAAAGATGACTGCATACTAGGCGATACACCTGCTGACACATACATCCTACTGACAGGCCTCACGGACACCAACAACTGGTGCCGGAGTCATGGCCTTACACTGCATGCCACGTAATGTATACTCATACCCTTTGGACGGACAAGGTACCTACATATTATCACATAGACAATAACCCACTGAGTACAGACAAAGTAATCGGAGACCTGGTGACACTGTTCAATGCTGACCTCTCATTTGACACCCACATTGCCAAAGTGGTTGGATGGACTTCCTACCTTGCCCACCTTATCATGAAGGGATTCACATCCACATCAAAAGGGGTCATTGTACCCCTATACTCCTCCCTTATCAGGCCCATGACTGTGTACTATGCCCCATTTGGTATGTACCTCACCTGGCACTTGCAACAGCTAGGGGACCCCATAAGTACATCACCAGGAGGATCAAGGGTCTGCAACAACTGTCATATGCTGCCAGACTAACGTAACTCATGCTCTATTCCATAGCATACTGCCTACATAGGGGTGATCTGTGCCTGATGTAGTAGGCCATGTCCAATCTGGTATTGATGGACATGTTCCACCTCATACAATCCAAATCCATCAGAAGCACGACAGCTATGGATTTAAACCTCAGCACACATATGAATAGGACATACTGTAGGGACAGATCCATCACTAAGAGGCTTCCCATACTGTGGAACAGGATCCCAGTTCATGTTAGGCAGAGACCCTCACTGACACTCTTCATGTGCATTCTTGACAAGTGGATGGGAGATCATAGGTTTACAGCAGGGGTCTTCTCTGTGTCACTACTAGACAGAGGCACAGTAAACTAATGCTATTATGTAGGGGGGGTCTTCACTGTGTCACTACTATACAGAGGCGCAAGTTTCTAAATCTATTCTATACACTGTCTGCAGATAGCCTAGTACTAAACTATGACACTGTGAAACTATATATGTCTATGTATTTCTACATCCCTCTCTATCTATGTATACACATATGCATATTATATATATATATATATATATATATATATATATATATATATATATATACATATCTCGATATACATACGTATACACATGTTATATATATATATATATATATATATATATATATATATATATATATATATATACTCCTTTTTAGTTCCACATATGTATACACACAGTAACGCACTGCTGAACATCCATTACTGTACAACCTACTTGTACATTGCACTACAACCTACATTGCTATGTGCACATAGCTACCGTCACATACATATGTATGTGGAGCCTTCAGTGACAGTTTCAGTATGTCCCCGGCCCTATGCACATCTTCATATACATAGATACAGACCAATAACACATCTGGAGGGTTCACAGTATGTAGAGTATTATAGTAGTACTTTACATTACCTGTGTTTGTTGCAGCTGTTTGTGTAGGCTTGCAGTTGCTTGGCCTGCTGTCAGCCTCTTTGCTTTGTTGTTTCAGGTTTTTTTTTCTTTCTCTTTCTTTCTTTCTTTTTTTTTCTTTTTTTTTCTCTCTCTCTCTCTCTCTCTCTCTCTACCTCCAGCGGGTGCAATGACAGTATTGCATGTGTGGACTGGGAGTACAGGATGCTTTTGTAGGTATCTGCACATGTCCATGTGATGGCCTCTGCACCAATTGTTAGCCAGCATTTACTAATTGCATGCAGCCTGTTGTGTAGTGATTGCAGTTCTCACTGTGATTACAGGACTGTGCTATAAAAGGTCTGTTAGGTAGGCGTAGCCCTTTCAGATTATCAGGGTGGGGACCATGCTGGTTTGCTGTGGACACTGTTCTGTGAGTGTAAGGGTTGGTATGTCTCTCATATTTCAGGCTGTGTTGTAGACACTGCAATGCATGTTGTTCTGTAAGCTGAGTATTCCTTCCTCCAGTGTCCTGTTCTCCGTGTGTATGTAAACTGACACCTACGACTAGTAATACTGTGTATATGGGTGTGTGTGCTTTCCTGTGGGGATTGTGGTGTAACTGGTATATAGCAGTGGCTCTTGCAATCTGTTGCTATGGCTTCAATATTTGGCCTTTACATTCACTCCTTGTATGCCTGCTAGGTGTCTTTCCTGTAATGTGTTGCTATGGCTTTCCTATTTTCCATTTACATTCACAGCTTGTAATGCTTGCTAAATCTGTTTGGGCAGCAATTCCCTATGTGTTTGTTGTGGTAGGGTGTTACTGCATGCAGTGTGGTCTGGCCATGGTGTGGGCCTTGACACTTACACTTATTTGATCATGCTGCTGAGCAGGCCTCAGATACTCTCCGGTGCATCTTTTATCAGCCTCATGGAATGGTACATAGCAGTGGGTTACTCCAATGACATATTCTGATACTCTGCAGTTGTGACTGTGGGTTATTTCAAGCATATGTATTAGTACACCATTTGTGCCGTGCAGGTGGTGCATACCTTCAGTCAGTCATAGTTACCATTGCATGTGTAGTTACACCTTTCTGCCTACTGTTAGTACATTTGACAGGGTGTCAGTGGGGCACAGTTGACATTTGTTTTCACATCAGGGACATCCCTGTAACTCAGTCACAGTTGCTATGTCTGATCTCTTAACTATTCAACTATGGCAGTGTTTATCCTGCTCTGAGTATGTGTGTGGCTTGCCAGATGCTACTGTGACATTATTACCTAGTAGCTACCAACTAGCATGACTGTTTCTCAGCACACAGTACTATTTTACAAATCCACTAGATTTGACAGTAAATATACATGACATGCTTTGTGTACTAGACTTGCTATATTCCCTTTACATTAATTCCTACTATTTTATGATATATTTCTTTCAGCACAATGTTCTTGTATAGCAGTCATGGCTTAGTGGTAAGTCATGCAGACTAGTGTTTCCAAGGTCCTGGGTTCGAGACTGAGGGAGGTATTTTATTTTGCTGCTGAGAAAACTACAGGCCTTGTCATTCAGAGTGACTAAGGCACTTTTAAGCAGTTGTAAGCGGGTTAGCGCTGGTTTGCGTGGAGGTCACGCATGCACACTGCCGCTTAGCTTCGCGCACACCCGCTTACTACTGCTTAAAAGTGCTTACTCTCGCGCACACCCGCGCTATTTTCTTTTAAAGAAAAGAAAATGGGGAGATAGGAAAGTGGTGAAAATGGGGCACAAAGAGGGTAGGACAGTAGGAAAACAAGCTTGGGTTTTGCAGGAGGGATGTAGGAAAGGCCCATAGCTGCCCATTTCTTCGTCAGCAACAGCTGTGCATATGTTTGTAATTTGGTGTGAAATTTGAAACCTTCCACCCCTGAGAGAGGTGTGAGGACAACAATAATATTTGTTGTACAGCCAATTGTAATTGCCAGTTTACATGTCCAGCAGACATGTGTGCAAAATGGGCAGCTATGTATGGGGCGTAATTTTTTTGTGGGTACAGAGTGCCTTTTTTTTTTTTTTTCAGGTGAGAGTGGTATGTCAGGTACAGGAAGTCGGTATAGCTGGGGAGGTAGGTAGCGGAGGTTAACAGACAAGACAAACAAGACGTATACAGGGGTGGTGTATGACACATGTCAGGGGGTTACACAATTGACGGGGACGGATGTTTGGATATCTCGAGCCCATGAGCCCACAGATGGCAACAGTGGAACTGAGATCCCCACCCATGGGCAGTTGCCACTGTGCCTTCACTGCCCAGGACGGGCTGTGCTGGGGCTGTGTAGGCGGGCAGCAGGCACGCCCGTGAGTTGTGCCACCCATGCCTCAAGCTGGCGAGGGGCCCAAGCACAGCGTGCGGATCTCCCTACACACCACAATCCGGACACTATGGAGGGTGAGTGGATGTTCTCCTCCGAGCCCCATCCCCTGCAGTGCTTCCACCCACATGTGGCACAGGGCCACCGGAGGAGGGTCCGCCTGGGCACTACTGCCAGGTGCACTCGCCAGCTGAGGTGGGAGAGGTGGGTCCGCTGGAACCCGCCTTCCCTGTCGCCCCTATGTTTTGCATTATGTTATGACAGTTTGGGTTAGTAACGTACAATACCATTCACAATTAGTTGTAACAGCATGCATTAGTATTCCCATTAACCAAACACCCATAAATTCAAGCCATTGAACAGCAAGCATAACACATGCATAATTTGAACAGCAATACACAATCCAACAACATGCAGGGTTGATTGATGGCAACAGGCCATCAGGTTTGGATGTATGAACAGGGCACATGCATCAACGTACATGCAAATATGTATGAACCAACAGGACAAATGTCCAGGGGTGTTAATTGTGAATGCACATACCCATTTCACGTGGAATGGATTATTTGTGGTTATAGGGTAGGGTGAAGAAATATTTCATTAACAACTTCAAATACCTATACATATGCTGTACATTTCTACTAGCTGCAGATATATACACACTACAGGTCTGACTACAGTTTCCTATGTGATAACTAATTCAGGTTGGTGATAGGAATGTTACTGCTACATCAATATACATTTCATATTTATTCATACACATTCATATCTGGCTCTGTTCAGCTACATCATCCTGCTACATTTGCTTTATATGGCTATAGACAACTGTGGATGTTTGGTATTTCATACAACCATACTATCTGCATATTGCAAACTGAGAGCAACATATCCAGATTTTGGGACACACATTCCAGCTTCAGTACTTTTTTCAACACATGTTGCTGTTTGGTTCTGCCTGTCACATTCATTTCATTCTGTACTGACTGCAGTATACTTTATTCAGGAGTTATTACTACTTTATTGGTGGATTCATACCTCTTTCTCACACTCTCTCACTTGTTTTATTTTTACAATTCAGGATGGTACTTAATTCTAGGCTTTATTGACATGTTTTACTTTTAGTTATAACAATCCTTTCCAACAGTCTCACTTATGTCATGTTTCAGAATTTCAACAGGGATATATTTCACACATGTGTTTTACTCAGCTTCTGCAGCTGTACTTTTCAGCCTGCTGCAGGTTATGTACTATTATATTACAGGTGGGACATCTTTATTTCAGACTTGTTTCATTTTTATGTTTGGATTACAGGCTGCATCACACTTTTGTAATCAAGCAATACTTGCAAACTCTCTTACACTGTTACTTGCACATTTTATTAATAAGTGACTACACTGCACTCTTTTGCTAACTGTCATACTTATATATTTTTTACAGTTACAGGGAGAGAATTACTGACCTGCCTGGTGGCGCAACTGCACCAGCCTATCGGCATAGGCTCGACGGTTCATGGAACGGACACCTGCAGCTGTAATATAAATGAAGTAATATTGGAATACACATCTCCATAATATCAGCTAGGTTAATTTCTTACATAAATAATTACATGTAACTTACTCAGTAGTGGGCGTTGGGCATTTGCCGGGCCTCCTGGATCCAACGGTTCAGTTGGTCCTGCTTCCATCTCTTCAGGTCCGCATGGTGGTGACGGACCTGTTCACCAGTCCTTGGTATTCCTGTGGCACTGGTGAGATCATGTGCCAACCGGTCCCATGCCTCAGCCCTATATGCTCCCCACAGGACCTGGCCCTGCATGAGTTGGGCCTCATGATCATGGACGAGGAGCCAAACCATATATTTGGACTCCTCAATGCCCCACCTCTGTGCTCGGAAGCAACTACCCTCTCCTACACCTGACATCCTGGCTGCAAGTCAGTTCCACAATCGGTTATGCTGTGTATTCCCGCCTATGGGGCTTATATATGCCGTTTTCCCGCACTTATCTGTGATTGGCCATTTTGGAATTGTATCAGCTTCACAAAACCTGCTTTGTCATGCTCCTCTTTCTATTCATTCCTATATATATGCTATTACTGCATTTCTAAGTGCAACTGTCATGGCTTAGTGGTTCAGTACTTTGACTATGGTGCATGGTATCCTGGGTTCGAACCTGGCCATTGCTTTTTATATTTTATGACTGTCTACACAGGCTAGGAGGTGTGTCTGTGTAAAGGCAGTTTTGATACAGCTTGCTCAACGTTGCCCGCCGGTTAGCTTGTTGGCGCGGTGCGCAACTCCACGCAAACGGATCACGCTGGTTTACGCATCATTTGGCTGTCAGCATGCATATTACACTGAGCTCAGCTATGGGCACACAGTTTCAGCATGTTAAAACGCTGCTCAACCCCGGGCACTCATTTTACACCTATTAAACCACTGCTCACCTACGGGCACTCATTTTACACCTGTTAAAACACTGCTCACCTACGGGCACTCATTTTACACCTGTTAAAACACTGCTCACCTACGGGCACTCATTTTACACCTGTTAAAACACTGCTCACCTACAAGCAGATATCCTCAACTTGTTAGACTGTAGCTCAGCTATAGGCACATCTGACATTTTTTTTTTATCTCACATTTCTTCAAAATACATGGCCCATTTCATTACATTTTACATAAAATATAATTTTATATATGTACATATATGTCAGGGACTTGTTTCGTGCTTATTTCACTAAAAATAAAAATTGATGTTGTGGGGGCTCGAACCATGACTGCCTCCTCTTCAGCCGACGTCTCTACCGCTACGCTATTGCTTCTTGGCTTACTTTGCATATTTAGTTCTTATATGCTTTTCCACTGACTGCTAACTGTGGCTAAGCAACGGGCACGCCCGCAGAAACGAGCGCACTCACGGGCAAACATCTTTACAACTTATAAAAAAATATATAAGATGTTCATTTCTACATTTTATGTTCATAGTCTGTGGGGCATGTGTTGTGTTGTGGTTATTCACATTTACACGGACTCTGTCGTGGGGTTTACTTTGGGACTTTTACTCTTCTGGGGCGTGTCCGCTTGCAGGGCTCGCCCTACGGACACGCCCCCTACTGTCTTACATGGACCGTGTTAGCCTTAGGTGTGATTCAGCATGCCCTCATGCATATGCATGACATGCTGACGTCACACTGTTTAACTGCAGCCTCCGTGTAAGCCTTGTAACTCTTACACGGAGGCTTCGTGAATCCTGCCCCTTATATACATAGGTAATAAAATGTAGGAGTTCCTAAGCCTTTCACTGACAAATCCTGATATTTTAAATTATACTGTTTCCCTTTGGGTGGGTCGATATATTAATCTCAAGATGCAAAATGAAGCACAAGGCTATAATTTATCTCTACTGAAGTTTTCTTAGATCAGAAGTAAAAATCATCCATATTTCTCTTGGATTACCTTTTCAGTTACAATATAACATGGCTCAAATTATATGGTCAGAAGCCACCAAAGTGGTAAAGTTAAATTCAATTTTGTGTTGCATTTAAATGAATGAGGGAAAACTTATTCTTTGGTACATTTTGTACCTCAGTATCTTTTTATAATCTGCTGAAAATGTCATTATGAAGCTTGAAAGAAGAACTGATTTGTGGCTTTTTAAGCATAGCTGTTAAATCCAGGGGCTGACAGACCTTTACTTGTGACTGTCTAACATTTTGTACTGGATTTTTTTTTTCATTTATAATATTCCATGACTGGGTGGTCATGGTGGTGCAGCAATTAACATTGCTGCCTCATAGCAAGAGGTTCTATGGTTCGATCCTCGGCTGGGGTGCCTTCTGTGCAGAGTCTGCATGTCCTCCCTGTGGTCATGTGGGTTTCCCCCAGGTGCTCTGGTTTCTTCCCACATCCCAAAGAGATGCTGTAGGTGAATTTGACACTCTAAATTGGCCCTAGGTGTGAATTTGTGCATGTTTGTGCCTTCTGTGGAAGGTTGGGCGCCGGGCTGGCAACTCAACACTGTAAAACTCCACTGCCAATCATGAGCAGACAGGTGATCTGCTGTGGCAATCCCTAACCGGGAAAAAGCCAAAAGAAGATAATATTCCATGACTCAAACACTATATTCTAAATCAACCAAAGTGGTGAGATTAAATTAAACTGCATTAAATCTACATGGGGGAATAGCAGGTGGATTCCTCACTCACCTTGTCAAAAAATTGTGCGTAATCAAGGAACTGGTCCCAAGTTTAGGATAATGCATGTCCCTTTTTAGCTAGGAAAAAGTTGACAACCCATAAAAATATGGGGGGAGGGGCTGCTGGATCCACAAAGATATGCCATGACCCTTAATTTAGTCTGCCAGGTTATAGCATGACCAACACTCTATCATTTATATTTAATTCCAGAACTTTATTTAATGTCTCAGCAATGGAAGGTCCTTTATTTCAGTGAAAGGAGAAAAATCTGGGACATAGGGGGTCATGAGGCATGCCTTAGGACCACTTTATTGAAGAGGAGAATTCTCAGGGATAGAGTGAATGGTTGGGATTGCTTTTGGATGAGTACATTTGTGAAAGGGATATTATATGGTCATGTATTAAAGGTCATGCTGCTAAACACTAGGAGTCTAAACATAAAACTGCACTCATTACAAGCATTCTTACCCCTGGAAGATGCTGACATTTTTGTAGTCACAGAAACCTGGTTCAAAGCTGTGGAAAGAACACCCCAGCCATACCAGGTTACTCATCCTATCATACATTCAGACCCCAAACAATGAGCATCAAAGCAAAAGGAGGTGGAGTTACAATTTATATAAAAAACATACACAACTCCAGGTTGGTAAAACAGTATGAGGCATAGGAGACATCATAGCTATGTATACACCCCCAACATAGACTCAAAATGCCCCCTCCACCTATCTGGACCTCTTCAAATCTATCAAGATTCAACCCTTTACCCTGATCCTGTGTGACTTTAACTACCCAACCATAGACTGGAAAAACTACTCAAAACACAAATATCCATTTTTATTTATCATAGTGATTTTATCAGTACAAATGCCCTAGAGCAGCTGATCGACACCCCCACAAGAGCTGATAATATCTTGGACTTGGCATTAACCATCATGAGTAACCACTGCAGCATCCCTACATTGTCATCCTCCCTGGTAAGATATGACTACAAAGTGGTCGCTTTCGAAGTCACCATCTATCCCGCCCCTGCCCCAGCTAGGGTCAAGCAAAACAGCTTCTCCAAAGCTGATTACAACCTCTTGTTGGAGGTATAAACAGTTTCACAACCTCCCTCCCCCTCCATAGTAACTGGCACATATGTCCAATAGTAACTGGCACATATGTCCAAACAGGTCTACTTGATATGGCTGACATTTCAGAATGTCGAAAACCATATGGCTGAGAGCATATAATCGACATTCAAAATGTCGACCATACAAAAAAAAAAACACAACAAAATCTTACCTTCATGCCCCGGAACTTAAATATACCAACTCCGAGATCGCACTACAGTGAGGAAGATGAAAATCTTTCCATTCCGCACTGTTTGCAGATGTTGGTTCCACATGGTCGACATTTCGAATGTTGATCATATGGTCTCAGCCATATGGTCTTTGACATTCTGAAATGTCGACCATGTAAAGGGGACCCATCCAAACCTACCCGAAGGTACTATAAGAACATTTATGTAGCTGCATGGAATCAGGAATACCAAACAGGATAAAATCCTCCTTCTCAAGGAAGAGTAAACCTGTATGGTGGACATCTACAATAAATAAACTCTAAAATAAAAGGAAAAAATTGCTGTCCAGGACCAAGAAGAAGCAGGTGCCTAATTAGAAGCACTCTTTCCTTAGCCTCAACAAGTAAATAAGAGCACTAGTGAAATCTTCCAAAGCAAACTTTCAGTCTAAAATGGCCACTTCTACTAAAGACAATCATAAGGCCTTCTTCACATATGTCTGCAGTCTCAAAGGAAGCACTCAGATCTGCTCAGAACTATTGGTCAAGGACACCACATGCACAAATGCCATAGATATAGCCAACCTGCTGGCAGACAGGTTCAGTGAAAGCTTCACGCCTCTGTCCTCCCCATCAGTAAATCAGGACATTCCCAGCACATGTCCCCCTCCCTTTATCTCTAGGGAGCAAGTCATAACTCCCCTTTCAAAGGCAAAAAATACAGCCTCCATGGCACCCGATAACATCCCAGGCTGCATCCTTCATGAACTCAGGCAGGAACTTGCAACACCATTAGGCACTCTGTTCAACCAAAACTTGAGTACTAGCTTCATCCCAGCCGAGTGGAGGACAGCCACTGTCATCATTTTGCACAAAGGTGGAACGTCCACTGATCCAAGAAATTATAGACCCATCAGCCTAACTAGCCTGATCTGCAATACCATGGAAAGGATTATCATGGACCTCATTAACAAGGACATTGGCAACCTCCAAACACTTGATCCCACACAGTTTGGTTTAATCAAGGGGAGGTCATGTCTGTTAAATTGGTTGACTTCTTTGAGACAGTCACCAATGCCATGGATGAGGGGAAGATGGTGCACACCACCTACATTGACCTAGCCAAAGCCTTCAATATTATACTCGGGTATAATAGATAAACTTTCTCAACTGGGCATGTTACCAGATGAGTAGAAAACTGGGTCACTGCTAGAACCCATGTAGTCAAAAGAGGGGAAGCCACCTCAAGCAGTAGACCCGTAATGAGAGGTGTACCCCAGGGATCAGCCATGGGGACTCTGTTGTTTGGGATATGCTTTTTTGAGGTGAAGGCCAAAACCAGTGGTCTGCAGCTGCCCAAGTTTGCAAAAGACTGCAAGCTGGGTGCTGTCATCAAGTCCTGTAGTGATGTGGACATCTTCCAAGAGGGTCTCACCCAAACAAATGACTGGTGCCAGAAACATGGCCTTAAACTGAATGCCAAAAAATGCATTAATATCTCTTTTGAGGAGAGTGATGTCCCCACAAATTATCACATTAATAATAAGGGCCTAAGCATGCAATCAGTCGTGAGGGGCTTGGGCACCCAGGTTGATAGCAAAGTTACTTTTGTCAACCATATTGCCTCCATTGTACAGAAAGCTTTCTACCTGGGCCACCTCATTAGTAAGGGTATCTCATCCAGAGACAAGGAGTTCATAACATCCCTGTCTTCTTCCCTTATAAGACTCATTATAGAGTACAATGTCCCATTCAGCATGTACCTCACGAAGCACATGCAGCAGCTGGAAAGACCACAGAGGTTCCTCATCAGTAGAATCCAGGGCCTCAAACAGCTACCCTATACAGATAGGGCTAAAAGCCTTGTCCCTCCACTCAGTCTCATACAGACTCCTCAGAGGTGACCTCTGTCTGACATACAAAGCAATCACAGACCCCGCCTTGATGAGACTGCTGCATATCCACAAGTCAAACTCCACTCGAGTAACCCACACATGTGACCCCAACCTGGTCTATGACATCAATAGGACTTGGTGGGACAGATTTGTGTCCCAGAGACTACCCCTTCTGTGGAATAGACTCACTCTCCACGTCAAGCAGAGTACCTTATTAACTCTTTTTAACTGCAACCAGGATAACTGGATGGGGAACAGAAAATACACCACTGGGATTCCACCTGTGTCCCTGCTGGACAGGGGCATTGGGTGCTGACTTTTTGGAACATGGACTAAATTCATGGCTAGGCTTCTAAGCCTCAGGGCCAATAGTTTAATTAGTTCCTATGATCCTATGATCCTATGATCCTGAAATGTTGAAATGATTTCTTTTCAGTGTAAAACAAGCTCCCTATGGCTTTCCTAAGTACTGGGTATCCTATACAGATGGGCATTTTGAACTGGTCCCACATATACTTGCAGTTGTTTACTAAAATGGAGATGATTGTAATTTTAATGTTTTGAAGGGGATAGGACACAATGGTCCCACCTCTTAGACTCCCCAAACTTAGTATGATGTATGGTATGGTACAGAGCCATCATTTTGCCACCCTGATGGTCTGCCATGCATCAGTTATATTTTACACATTTTAAAACAATGCATTTCTGGCACTTGACTCTAGTGCAATTAAAGTGAAGAGGTCAGAGAGATGGAAAATGCTGGATATGTTATGAGGAAGATGTAAATTACATACATTTACTGTGGACATGCAAACCATGTTCATCCATTCGGGCAAAGCAGCAAGAGGAGCACAGCTTGCCTTCAGGAAATATATACCCCGTTTTACCAGTCTTCAATTTTTGTCTACCAGGAATTATGCATCATGATTTCTACATCAACTCTCTTGAAAGGAAATGGTTAATGCAACTTTTGACAACGGTCACAGCTTTAATTTTCTAACAATGGAAATATCTTTCTTTAGTTCTAACTAATGCATACACTGCCACGGCAGTCGACTTTGTGAAGCCTTGCAAACAGAGTCTGATTATCAAAGTCTTATCGGTTTTTATTGCCTTTTCTCTTTGCATGGGATAATCTCATTTCATATGTTTGTATACTGTATATATAGTTATCTGTATTATACTAAGCTGAGTTCATGTTTCTGATGAAAAAAAAAGACTTTATATTACAAAAAAAATCATGGAAAGGTGACCCCTATGATATGGAAGATATCTATACATCTAGATATCTATACATATATATACATCTATGTATATATATATATATATATATATATATATATATATATAGATAGATAGATATATATATATATAGAGAGAGAGAGATATATAGACTATCTTTCTCTCTCTCTCTCTCTCTCTATATATATATATATATATATATATATATATATATATTTATAAATGTAACACCTTTTTAGAATATTCTCTGAATAACTGTTTGATTATCTTACTTTAAGATCTGTCCCTTTGGCTATCACTTCATCAAAAAAATAATACCACCTTGTCAGAAGATTTGGAGTCTAGTTAGTCTCACAGGAAGTCATTAGATGAGTTTTTATGTCCACATTGTCTGCATATACATGTTAGCTGGGAGTCTTTAGAGTTAGTACCACTGAAGGTGTTGTATCTCATCAAGAGTTTTTTGGCCTTAAAAAATCTTTCATTACGTGGGTACAGACTGATAACTGTACATCCCTGATGACAATGCTGGATATGGTTTTATATTTTATGCATGTTTTAGATGAATGGATCTTCACTTATTACAGTGATTACCTTTGTCTGTTTTTTCTGTTGTACTTCCCCATGATTTTATATACCAACAAAGTTGACCTTGCCACTTCTGTTACCTTGTATTACAGTTACATTAAGCTGAAATGTGCAAGATTCCTTACACGCATCTATTATGTACAGAAATGGGAACACTATTTTTCTTTTTTTGCTTCAGCCCTTGATGACATGTCTGCACACACAAACATGTCGAGGTCTTTGTAGGTATTATTAGTAGCTCTCTTGCCCATGCCATCTTCAGCTACCTAATATTGCTAACAAGACTTCTAGCTGGAGGTAAGAAGTCATGGCTGAGTAATCCTTTCTAACACAGAAGAGCAGGGATAATCAGTTAGTAGTCTCCACTAAATGTTATGACAGTTCAAGATGAAACCCAGGTCGCTTTAATGGAGTGATAAGACACTGTAGGGTGCTTAGCAGTCTCATTCTTCCGTTTCTTTTGTGAGACAGTCAAGAACATGAATCCATGAATTCCTAAGCTGCTTCTTGCTTTAGTGCCTTCAATTTTTCTTAAAGGAAGGGCTGCTGCTTTATTTATATTCTCTTTCTCTTTGCAATGTGCACATACTTTTATAGTCCCTAAGTTAGTTTCCCATGTAGAAACGTGTATTGCACTCTACTCGTTTTTGTTAAAGGCCATCTCTGCTTGCACACAGTATTAGATCAAAACCCTAGACCTTCTCTGTCAGAGTTTTTAGAATAGAAGCAAATGTTAAAAAAGGGACAATTAGTAGGGAATATAAAATATTGTGTGATAACAACAAGAATCAATCAGAGAAGGCTATAAAAGATCGGGAACAGAGACTGGAAAAGAAATTTACAAGGAAGCAATGGGAAGACATATGTATGTCTCTCAGGTATGCAACAAATTCCAGAAGGTTTAAGATTTTTACTTGTAAGTATTTGCATATATATTTTTATACCCAAGCAAAGTTCAAAGATTTTTTTCCTCAGGGAGATAGTTAATGATGGAGGTGTGATGGGGAAGAAAGGGGTAATGTGGGATATGTATTGAGGAGCTAACAGATTTTAAAAATTTCCTACAGAGTCCTTTGTCAGAAATATTGGGGAAGCCAATATCTGTAACTAGGGAAATAATTATATTAAGATGAGACACAGGATCTGTCAAAAATCAATTACTAAAAAATTGGAATCAAAATCGAATCCAACTATATTTGAAGTACTGAATATTGTAAAAGATAAAAGAACAAGACTAGGGATCTTTAGAAAAGGGAAGGAGCAAATTTCATAGAGATAAAATGAACTTGTGGGAACAATACATACAGATGAATGTTCGGGAGGAATGAGGTTTAAGGAGAGACAGGAACTGACCAGTTTATGTAAGACTGGACTAAATGACCGTAACATAAAGAAAGAAAACAGATATGTAATGTGTAATGTATTGTAAATGAAAAAAAAAGTTAATATGGTTTGTTTTCTTTTCTATTAATGTATGTGTGCCAATGTCTTAAGCGATAATTTAATAAAGGTGTTTAAAATATTATTAACAGTAGTATACAGAATAACAATGACATTACAATGGGAAGACACAACAAACATGTCACATGGCATTCCTACTTCCCCTTTCACCTTGCGATTCATATTTACTAATCCCCAGGAAAAGGTGCACACTCACACACACACACACACACACACACACACACACACACACACACACACACACACACACACACACACACACACACACACACACACACACACACATGCACACACACACTTAGGAAAGCTTATCCAAACAGCTGGTTGAAGTTATTACATTTCCAGCTGGAAATATGATGCAGTACAACCCAACAGACAGAGTGCTGCCATTTTAACTAGCTGTTCTACTCAGGATATTTCTTCATCTGACATTTGTGCTGCTGACACATAGCTATGGTTATTAACTGTTACAAGATGCATATCATCTCATGCATGGAGCCGACAGACGTAGAAGATCCAGGTTCTGTCCCTTCTTTGGTCTTTTCATATACTGCCCAGTGGCACTTATGGTGATAATGGGAGTAGGAAAAATGTTATGTGGAATATGTGTGATTACACTGTAACTGTGGTTCAAAGTGAAAAGGTTTAACACAATGTATTTTTAAAAGTACTCCTAAATTACAATGGGGCACAAAACTCACAAATGTCTAGAGTTTCACAGAATGCCCATATTTTTGCATCATATTTTGGTTTGCTCCTTATAAATTTGTGGTTATCTGGCATATCGTTGAGAACTGATGTCACTAAATTATGACAAGCATTTGAACTTCAGACTTCATATCCTTCAGAAAAATGCATGCTAGATCAAAACTTGTTTTTCTAGTAATTTTCTAAGTTTATAAGAACAATGTTTAAAATCTATCCCTGATTTTGGACCTCTGTCCCTCATTATGCTTGGCTTTGTCCATATTTCTTGCATTTACAGGATAAGAGGTATAATGGGGCATGTAGTAACCCTCAGCCTGCTTAGACATCAAACACAGTGTGAGTTCATGGGACCTGGGTAAAGGACGCTGACAGGTTCAGGTAGCCACTGAATGAAAACCCTGGACTTCTTAGCTGATAGCTAAACAGGCAAAAGGAAGCATACTGACAAGGAAATAATATAGTATTGGTGGTGCTTTAAATAGGAGTCCATTCCAAAAAAAATGTGAAGTGCTCTCATCTTTTCCAGACTGCTTTAAACAACTGCTGTTAGAATGACTTGTTATTTCCAGAAGAGTGATATTGGTGCCATTTATTAGATCTGCAGCAGGGTAGTTCTAGGTTTTCTCCTTGACAGTGTCGGGAGAGATGATCTCTTGAAGTAATAGAAAGCATAATTCAGCAGTTCACTTTCCCACTGCTGGCAGGGAACTGTTTGCATGTGCTACAAGCAGTTCACTGGCTTTACTCTTTTAATTACTGTGGTTTGAGTGAAATTTAACCTTGAGTATCAGGGGTTATGGGAGTCAGGTGATACATAAGATGAATTTGACTATCAAATACCAGATAAAAACCTTCAAAGAAAAATAAATTCTCTATAAGTAAATTAATTGAACTGTTACCATTTTTGATACGTGTTTGAATGGGGCAGCTTACAAGAAAGTATAAAGATTAAAAATGTCACACAGACCAAAAGGAGCCTTGACCAAGAAAGCTGCACAATAATAGTGTGATGTGTTCTTTTATCTCTGACTGCAAAGGTTATGCTGTAGCATTTGTTGAAAGATGAAATATTCAGAAAACCTTATCAGCTTCAGCACATATTGCACCATGCAGTTTTAATTAGCCCACATAAATGCTAAACAAAATTACATTAAATATTATTCAGATTTTAGTTCTTGCCTAAAATGTTTAATTTTGTTTTATGACACACTAGCATGCAAACAAGTTTTTACTGAAATTAAATATTCAGATTGACTTTGCATTTTGCCATGGTTTATATATTACGTTTATATTTAGAGCACATGCAGTTCCCAAACATTACCTGTGCTCCGAGAGTCAGAAAATGAATTTTTCATCATTGCTCCAGTTCCTGTAGCTATACTTAGTCTTAGGAATGCATAAAATGTACATTTGTTGCCTCACAATTTGTCATCCAATTAACCAACATTTTTGATCATACAACAGGAAGTCTGATGTGTTTTCTTTTCTTGTATCAATCTCTTCATCTTGATTTATATGTTCATTTTGGCTGGCTGAGACTTTTCTTATAAAATGACAATTGGACTAATAATAAAGCTTTCTTCACTAGCACTATTCTGATATCCACTGATCTGCCTGAACCCCTTCTTATGACTACATATCAGCATATATACAGAGACAAATGTATATTTCATAGTGTTCACTGATACTTGACATTTCCTCTTAACATCATATGTCCATTTTGCAAGAATTATCTGCCTCAAAACAAGCCCTTATTTGAATATAGGTGGAGACTGAAATCTCTGCGAAACAGAATCAGTGTCTCAGACAACGGAATGTTATTCAGTTTTGGCCTGACCCCATTCACCCAAATCAATTCTTGTACATGAGTCACTGACACAGGATAAACTATGATTCCAGTATTTTGCCACTGTAATGCTTCAGCAGTAGGGACTTTATCCACAAATTCACTAAAGTGGGGACGTAGTGTATCATGCTAACTTTTCAATGTTGTGGTGATCAGAGACAAGGGATACAGATGCCTGTATATCAACATTACAGACAGCAAATATGGAAGCCTGGATATCAACATCAGAGACTAGGCATGTGGAAGCCTTGATATTAAGATGATTAACTTCTTTTGTAGTACATGGAGTGCTCTGGTTATACAATAAAAGTGATACAGAAATAATGCTTATGTAGCCAAGTTTATAAGCAAGAAATTAATGATAATAATATTTATGAATCAAGTAATAACATACAGAGTTATGATAATATTGTTATCACTAGGTTCTTAAGTATGAATCCATTAATAACATAGAGAGTTATAACTGGATCTCAGATCATAACCATACTGTTATGTGTTAATTTGTTAGGATACCCAGGTTTTATTTACTGCATGTACTACCACTTACAAAAGAAAAAAAATGCACAAAATAAATAAAAAAACTTGGCGAGTGCTGTCACACAGACAGTAGAGGACAGAATATGAGGCAAGATACAGGGACAATACAGAGTGACTGTCCCTACCATGAGACCTGAATGTAGCAGGGTTTAGTGAGTGTGTAATAATTGCTACACACCTCTAAAAGAACTGTTATGTTCAGGTTTCATGCTATAGAAACATGTTGCAGGTTTATTTTTTTCCAATTTTGGAGCATAACCAAGGTGCACCATGTACTGCAATCTTGTTATCTTTAGGTTCTGACAGATGAATCTAGTTGTAATAAAAGAAAAGAAATCCAAAACTTCACTGTGACTAAATTGAAAATTTCACACAAACTGCATCACAAAGCAATAAAAAGCTTCACAGTTCATAAGTACACCTTGTTTTACCACAACAGAGATGTAGCAGTTATTTTGGCGCCCTATGACATTCACTGAGCTGGTTCAATGCCAACTCATACTTCAGGATGAAAGGGGAAAAAAAGGTCCTTCCATGCTTGCATAAAAATAAATATATAAAATTATATTAAATTAAATCAAAAACATTTTAAGAAGCATTTTGCTGCAGCTAAATACCACACACAGAGTAATGTGTGCTTCGGCTATGACCAAAAATGCAATGTTATTGGTTATTTCTGAATGCAGTACTGCACTAAACTGCTCGTATCATGCTTAAGGACATCAGACTTGACCACAGCTGCAGTATCAGCATTTGGAAACTGAATGCAAGTATTGCCAGTCCTGCTCCCTGACACTTTGATGGAGCTCACATGGGGAATGCATTAACTTGTACCTCACAAAGCACATGCAACAGCTGTTGAGACCACAGAGGTTCCTCACCAGTTGAATCCAGGGCCTCAAATATTTACCCTACACTGATAGGCTAAAGGCCCTGTCCCTCTACTCAGTCTTCTACAGACTTCTCAGAGGTGACTTCTGTCGGGCATACAAAGAAATCTCAGATGCCAGCTTGATGGGACTGCTACATATGCACAAGTGAGGCTCCACTCGAATAACCTGCACACATGACCTCAACCTGGTCTGTGACATCAATAGGACTTGTGAGCGGGACAGATTTGTGTCTCAGAGACCTCCCTTCTGCGGAATAGACTCCAGCTCCACATCAAGCAGAGTACCTTATTAACCCTTTTTAAGTGCAACCTGGATAACTGGATGGGGAACAGAAAATACACCCCTGGGATTCCACCTGTGTCTCTGCTGGGTAGGGACATTGGGTGCTGACTTATCAGAACATGGGCTAAATTCCTGGATAGGCTTGTAAGGGCCTCAGGGCCAACAGCCTAGTAACTTCCTATGATCCTATAATACGAGTAAAAGGTTTGCCAGCTAGGAATACACTTTGCTCAGCCACACAAATGGTAATCAGATGGCAAGTCCACCTCCAATCCACCCAGGAGCTTTAAAAGCCTTTAGATTCCTCATGCAGGGAGACAAACTGTAGCCAGAAGAGAAGTGCACCTCTAATCTGCCAACAGATTTAAAAGCTTGTACACCTTGTACTGTCTGGACTGTCTGTAAATGATCCACTGAGATCAGAATACCATCCTGGTAAACAAATGTAAATTAAAATAAAATTGCTATATGCTGGTATGGCTCATGTTATTGTGTTTTTTTTTCTCAGCTCAGTGTTCATTAACACATTACACAACATGACACCCCATTCAAACCACATCATACCTTATGCACCATGTACCACAGCATAGAATCTCGCCTTATCATACTATGCCTCATTGCAATTTTACATCTGACTGTAATCCACAGTGTATGATATAATGTACCTCAGAACTTGGTATCACATAACATAGAAACATGCAGTGTGAAGCACATTGAAAATTAGTGACACAGATGCCAGGACATGCGTGTTACCTAATGCACAAACTAAAGTCCCACTCTAACTTCATTTCCTTTTAGTATACATTCAAATTACCTTGTGTTTGCTGTAACATCCTTAGCAAGGTTATTTCCCTTTATCTATCACCTTCTTTTTATAAAATGAATGATGTCTTGCTCTACCACTGAGTGGTTCCCATCTGTTTTAATCAAAGTGTCTTTATGTGTAAATGTTCTTCTGAAAGGTCCAGCCCTTGGTTTCTGCAGATTTTCATGAAGGATTTGAATTTTTAGTGTGATCCTTCACCTTTCTTTCACCAGATATATTGATATGCGCTTGTCTGCATGTTCAGGTAAGGTGATGCACTGAAGAGAGAGTGCAGCTGCCAAGCCTCATTCAAACACAGTAGCTGAGTTCAGGCAAGGTTTGTGTAGCAGCCATGTGGGGGCAGTGGGAGGAACTGGGAACGCAGGTTAGGGATGGGGTAGCAATCAGAAGGGGACTTTAGAGTTAGGATTGGGGAGGAAGTTTTAAGTTTAGAGAGTGGAAAAGAAGTTTAAGGAATGTGAACAGAATTTTAGAGTTATTAAGCAATGGGAACGTTAGGTTTAGGGAGAGGGGAGTTTTATATTCATGGGGAGATCAAGGGTTTTAGTATTAGGGATGAGAGTACTATGGTTAGTATTAGGGATCAGGTAGGAGTTTTCGGGTGAGATTTAGGTTTCTGGGAGGGCAATATAGTTCAGTAGGTTTAAGTATTGGGAGAACCAGGTATTATATTATGATTAGGAGTTAGGGCACATGCCATTTAGAACAAGTGTAAGCAAACACTTTTAGTAAATCTTACTGATCCTGAAGCAAATTTTTGCATTATCTGTAAAAAACATTATTTTATTTTCCTTTCTTTTCAGTATTGCTAGTGACATTTATTGTATCCTTCTTCTTAACATGATTACTGAAAGAAAAACAATAAAGAAACAAAGAAAAATATATCACTTAAATGGATATTAAGAAGAATTTACTCCAGAAATGAGCATTATGATATATCAGCAGCAAGTCCGCTTTCTTTTCTGTAGACTTCTTTTGCTACTATGTTGCTAGCTTCTTGTAAGGTTAAAACCTTTCTTAGTTCTCTAAATCTAGATAATTTATTGTATTAAGAATTTAGGTGGCATTGCACAAAATGATTTCTTAAACCTTCGTAGAACTTATCTTTGGGCTTAGTCTCTTCTGATACTTTAGTTATCCAATTAAAAAGTCATTAATTAGTTATTATATTGCTATGAAGCAATCTTCCTCCTGTAAATCAGTATTGTTTTGAGTTATAAGTTTACTGATTTATTGCTATCAGTTACTTCCCTCAACATTTCTAATAGTTTTGCTGCTACAAAGTGTTCCTGAAGTAAGCACTTGGGAGAATCAAAGAAGTAGCTTCCATGTGCAGCCTTTTCTGACATGTTATCAGCATGAAAAATCAACAGATTGAGAAAGAGGAAGGAAAGATAGGAAGGAAGTTGATGGCTCCTGAGGTGCATTTTGTGTTTTTATGTTGAAATCTAGTGCAGTTGTTGATCTGTATTCCATTGAATAGTGCATTCATAACATGGTTGAGTGTGGTGACTGCAGCCATGATGTCTGTGTTGTCTGTGTTGTCTGTGTTGAGTATTTTTGCTTTATTTAAGAATCACTAACTGATTGTCGAAGTTTGGGCCTTCGGTGGTGAGTCTAAACTGAACATGGAGGGTGGAATCCAGATTTTTGTCTGTCAGGTTCGATTAAAAAGACCGGATTGAAGTAGTTTGTTCAGAGGGAACAGGACTGGATTTGGTACGCTGTTGATGATGTCAGAGATGGCACTGATGATGATGTGGATGGTGAAGATTGTGGGAAGATCGGTGAACTGGTTGTGGCTGCTCGGGTCTTCAGGTAGTGGTGGTTGCACTATATGCAGGTAGCAAAAGCCAGACTTTGTCTGCCAGTTGTTGGTTTGAATCAGATTTGAATCAGATTTAGGTCTGTGGTGTTGGAAGGGACTGGACTGTGGCTTGGAATGTTATTGGTGTTGCAGAGGGAGATGGCGGCGGTGTGGATAGAGTGGATTGCTGTAATCTATGAAATTGTGCATGATTGATTAAGCTTCTATGCATTCTGTGCCTTTGGATGGCTCGATCACTGTTGTCACTGCTGTTGTAGATGTGTATTTTGTTTCTGTATTTCTGTGTTTCTCTTATACATGAGCTTGGGGAAACGTAATTTCATTCAGCTGTGCATTTTTCTGTATGGACAGAATGTCAATAATGTTACTTCTGATTTTGACTTTTGACCTTTTGAAATGTAGGATAGAGTAGTTCAGTTGTTAGCGTAGGGCATGAAGATTACTGTCATAGGACATGTGATAAAAATTATTTTTTTTTACTTGGACATGGTAACACTTAGGCTACCTGGGATGGGAGTGCTGAAATATGAGTTGGAAAGGTGCAATAAAGATTCATCCCTTTAAACTGGCACACAATGGAGGACAAGGAATGGTCAGAAAAGAAGAAGATGTGTGTGTGTGTGTGTGTGTGTGTGTGTGTGTGTGTGTGTGTGTGTGTGTGTGTGTGTGTGTGTGTGTAAAGGTCAAGGGCAGAAGATGGAACCAGGCTAGAAGAAAGGTGTGAATAATAGATAGAGAAAACAGGAAGGAGTATAAACTGAACCAAGAGGTCAGAATAGACAAGGGTAAGCTTCGGCAATATACAGAACTTAGGAAACCGAAAGAATGTACTTCAGGCACTGATAGCACCATGGAAACAGGCATAATACAGGCAAAGATAAGAAAAGAAAGGACTGGGACATAGTTTCCCTGGCTTTTTTTTTTTTGAGTTAGGAATGGTAGGAAAGGCAGGATAGAGTGATGGTAGTGAATATATAGAAAATTATCACATACAGAGTGGTATAGAAATCAGATGAAAGGAACAGTAGCAAATTAAAGGTAAAGTAGTGAAATAGTATCTAGAAAATTATGGGCATAAAAATCAAAGTGGAAGAGGGGATGGTGTAGTGGTAGACCAATGCTGTTTACATGCAGTTTGTTATTTCAAGGCAAATGATGTCACCGGTGAAGTACAGACTAAGGACATGTGTAGTCAGAAGATAATTAATTTCCGTGAAGTGGAGTGGAACATTCTACTACTAAACACCAAAAGTGTGATAAGAGACCTTGGGACACAGGTGGACAGTAGTTTCTCCTTTGATAATCACATCACCACATCAGTCAGAAAATCCTTCTACATGGCACACCTCATCACAAAGGCGTTCTCCTCCAGAAAAAAAGAGGTCATTGTTCCTCTCTACTCATCCCGTTTGGCATGTACCTCACAAGACATCTACAACAACTAGAAAGGCCAGAGAAATACCTCACTAAGAGGATTACCAGCCTCAAACAGATGCCATATGCAGACTGATTCAAAAACTCCAGCTCTACTCCGTCGCATGTCATCTACTCAGTGGCGACCTCTGCCTAACATACAAAGCCATGTCAAACACAGATCTGTTGGACATGCTACACTTAAAGAAATCTCATTCTCTCAATGCCACACACTCCAGGGACATAAACCTTGTCACCACAATAAACAGAACATGCTGGAGGGATAGATTCCTGTCCCATACACTTCCCATGCTTTGGAACAGACTACCCATTCATGTCAAACAAAGCTCTTCATTAGCCCGTTTTAAGAAAAATCTTGACAACTGGATGGGAAATAGGAAATTCACCCCGAGGATCACTTTTGTGGCTCTGCTCGACAGGGGCACAGGAAAATAATTTTCTTGGGTGGCAAAAGCCAGGAAACTTTTTTTGGGTAGGCTTATATAGGCTTGAGGGCCAATAGCCTAGTACCTACCTATGAACCTATGAACAAGGCGATCTCTGACCCAGTCTTGATGGGACTGCTGCACATCAGCAAGTCTAGCTCCACTCGAGTACCCCACACACACAGCCTCAACCTGGTCTGTGACATCAATAAGACTTGTTGGGAGGACAGATTTGTTTCCCATAAACTCCCCCATCTGTTGAATAGACTCCCTCTCCACGTCAAGCAGAGTATCTCTTTACCCCTTTTTAAGTGCAACCTCGATAACTGGATGGGAAATATAAAATACATCCCTGGGATTCCACCCTTGTCCCTGCTGGACATGGGCATTGGGTGCTGATTTGTCTATAAATGGGCTAAACTCTTGGCTAGGCTTGTAAGGGCCTCAGGGCCAATAGCCTGGTAACTTTCTATGATCCCATGATCCCAAATCTGACGTACAGCAAGGCAAGATAAAATACAAAATGCCCAGTCTCTTTCTGAGAGAGTTCTTAAATTAATATCACATTTTACTCCTGGGTTAGCTTGGATGGTATCACTTTTTTCACCTGACTTCAGTTCCCAGGCTAAAACAGAAACTAACAGAATTACATTGAAAACAAAACAAAAACATCAGGTAGTATATGACAGCTATGATATACAGAAGATGTATATAGTATGACAGTAATTATACTCACCACTGCATCTGGAGAGATGCTCCATCTGCTTCTGAAAGAAGAGTCTATTCTCTCCTATCTGCTCAGGAGATGGAAAACTGTAAAAAAAAATCATGAATTAAACATCTTGTAAAGACTCTTATAAATTTGTGTGGAATTACAATATAATGTCCTATTTTGCATACTTAATGTACATCTTTGGAGCACTCTCTAACCTCTTCTCACTTGCATAGAGGGTCAATATAGGATTGCTTGTACTGTTCATTGAGCATCTGTTACCAGTAGTAGCAATTAGTACCTACAAGGCTGTGCCAGACATCCATCTTATAAAGAGGGATTCTCTCAAAAGTCATACAGCAGACACTCTTGGTGATCTATGAATATAAGTTGCTGAAATATTTTGGTCTCCTTAAGGTACCACCATGGACTCTGTCCCCCTCAGTGACTTCAGATGTCACAGCTACTTATCAAGTCACAGTCCAGAAGAATATGACAGCTGTCTCATGTCTAAACATGTTGCTGTTGCCAGCAGTTGATTCCTACTTTGGACACCATGTTGCATTACTATATTAGTACAGCACAGATACACATGGTGTGGTAATGTAGCATACCTCTCAAGGTGCAGATATTGAAAACAGGTACAAAAACCTTTGAAAAAAGGTACATCCAGTCAAAAATCTGGACCTTTAATTAGCATAGAATGTG
This sequence comes from Protopterus annectens, assembly GCF_019279795.1. Classification (NCBI taxonomy): domain Eukaryota; kingdom Metazoa; phylum Chordata; order Ceratodontiformes; family Protopteridae; genus Protopterus; species Protopterus annectens. The sequence goes on along the minus strand of NC_056744.1, from coordinate 1,284,747,346 downwards.
AATACCAAATAGCACATAACTCTTCTTGCTTCCAGCAGGAATTTGGAGTACCACTCAGAAACACATTTTAAAGAGCAGTGATAAAAATGATGGAAAATATAAGCACATTATCAAAGAGACCATGTCAAATCTGTAGACATTAATGAAGTGTATTGCAAAAGTCTACTAAACAGGGCCATTTATTTTTGCTTCTGAAAAGGGAAATGTAAGATGTGTGTGCCATTTCTTTATATTATCAGTGCCACTTGTATGTCAGACATGCAGTGTGGTTTTCTGTGTACTGGACAGCTTTAAAAATCACATGTGATGAGGGGGAATTCAAAACATTTGATGAATGGGCAAATCAACTCTGAAAATTGCTACATCATGTGATGGGGTAAATCAAGCATGAAAATATAAATACTCCTCCAAAATAGGGACAGTTGAGAGGTCTGCATGGTATTAGGGTATGAAGTATGGCAAGTAAGGATTGCAGTAGTGGCACAGTACCCCACAGATTTTCCATTTCTGCATTTTAGTACGTCCAGAGGCCATACTATTGCAATAGTTTCACTCAAGTTCCTGCCTGGGTCATTGGCTGCCCACACATGCACTCTGCATTTTGCAGGTACTCACGTGAGAGCACAATGTTAAACAAGTCTTGGTCTGCAACCTTAGTCATGTGAACATTGTGGAAAAAAAAACAAGAGATCCACAGGCATTTGCTCTGCCTAGGCTGTTTAGAATAATGACCGTACTAGAAGCCTCAAAACTAGGCAACAAAAACAGCTCCAGCCATTACTTTTCTCATCATCCCACAGATTTTTTTTGCATTTGAATGAGCAGTAATGTATATATGTCAGCAAATACAACCAATTCTTCATATATCAACAGTCCACATGAGAAGGGTGATTGGGGAGGAGTGCCTGCACATTTTAGTTACATCTTTGTACATATGCTATAGGTGTAGGTAGCTTGCTGATTTACCTGAAACTGTTTTGGAAAAAGGGGACTGAATTTCTAGGTCTAGCTATCACCAAGTGAACTCTGTCGGAAGGATATGAACATGAAAAAGTGACCATGATATAGTATGACACTTGTAGGTACTAAAATGTATAGGTTTAAGTGCCACACAGGATGGTTTGATGTGTTTGGTGGTATGTGGGATGCACAGAACCTATTTCAAGCCAAGGATTGATTGCGTCATACTCACTTTTGACATCATTTAGTTGTTAAGTGCTCTCTTGGATTGTATGTAACTGATGTATGCCTACATACATCCTGTTGTGTACTGTAAAAGAGAATTACATTTGTCCAGAGGACATAGGTACATAGGTTATTACTAGGCTACTGATCTGTGAGGATCGTAAGAAGCCTAGCCATATAGCCCTTGTAGTATATGGATGAGTGCTCATAAGTAGGAAGAACTAGAGATTATTCTACATATTTACATGCTTTCCCTATCCATCAGGGACAAGGGTGCTTAACCAGGTCTGATTTTGTGATTATTGTGTTTGTTAACCAACAATCCAGGCAATAAAGATATATGGGCCACTTACAAGCACTTGAATGTTATTAGCTTATGACTGACTTACTCTCTTCCACTTGCTTGAAATGGCAAGTGCCTGACCTCTCACTAGCTTGATCCTAGTAAAATATGTAGTTCTTCCTAAGCCCTGACTTTAATCTTAAAACTACCATCAGATCCATTATCCTAATCATAAACCTCAGTCCCAAATCTTAACTCTAAAACTTCTTCCTGCTGTCTTTCCCCAGAATTCCCCATACGTAAAGTCCATACTATCTCCTAAAACTTAAAGGCCCTGATCAGCCCCAACCCTAAAATCTCCAGTCTCTAAAATTTCGTTTTCTGATCACTCCTTAACAATAAAATTTCCATTTACTTTTTAAACTCCCTGACCCTAATCTTAACCCACAGTTTCTAACCCTAAATTCCTCAGTAGCCTCTTAAACTTAAATGCTAAACTTCCCAGTTCTTCTTCATGATTGTGGCAACTTGCCAAAGCATATAGATGAGTTTGAACATGAATAGCAGCTCATCAAACTGCGTGACAGATGAATTCTCAGGTGTTTGATTGCGGGCTGTGAGGAGTTAGGACTCGAGCAGATAAAGTAGGCCTAGGTTCATATATATATATATATATATATATATATATATATATATATATATTTTTTTTCTTTTTTTTATGAACACGCACATGCATATAAACAGACACACACACACACACACACACACACACACACACACACACACACACACACACACACACACACACACACACACACACATTCATTTTCCAGCACCTGTTTACTGGCTTTATCCAATTAGTATTACTAGGAATCCACAGCTAATCCCACTTCTCAGTGGCATATCTCTCAACTGTTCAGATTTTTTGCAGAATTTCCAGATTTTTCCTCATGCTTTTCATCTGTTCTTCATAAACTTTGTTGTTTTCTGGCAATTCATTGGGATGATTGGGGATTAAAGTCACTAAATAATGACATGTATTTGAGTTTCAGACTTCATATTCTTCAAAAAAATGCATCTTCAGGCACTTTCAGCAGACTTTACACAAAGAGACAGGCTAAGAGTAGCTTCATCCTTGGCTTCTTGAAATATCTGGCTTATTCGAGTGATGTATAAACCTTAATGTGCCAATGTTTCCTAAATGATCCCTACTGTTTATGAATAAATACATGATATGGAGTGTTAGACTGATTTAACTCTGCCATGGTATGTGTTTCAAATATTAATATGATAAAACTGTTTGAGGGTATATGCCCTCCTCTGCTAGTTTTCAGTTGTACTTATATCAAACCTGAGGCTTGATGTCAAATTATTTGAACTTTCAGATATTTTTTTGAAATAACAGTGCCCTCAGTACTTTCAAACAAAAAAAAAGGGATCAAAATCCAAAACAATGAAGACCACTTAGAGACACGTTGTATTACTTACTCACTTAGAATTCTTTTCTATGTTGCCCTTCATTTTCTAAACAGTAAACCAAAAGAAAGTTTCAGTATAATTATCACTGCTGTTTAGTGATTTTAACCCTTGCTGTTTGGTCAAAAATCACAAACCTTATGATGGACAGAAAAACAATTTGAAGCAAAATTAGTGTTGTTGCTAAACGTTATGGACACTGGACAGCTATGCTTGTTCTTTTACTCTCAGTAAAAAGAGTTCATATCACTTTAAGTAGAGGCTTGTTAAAGTATCATATGCTTTCGGTATATCTGCAAGCCCCAGAATATTTATTTATTTTTTTTATATTTGTTGACCAGGTTTGTCCGAATGGGCTACAAATGACCATTTTTCAGCGGAGGCCCGAGGAGAAAAGCTTCAACAGAAAATAGAAATTTTACATATTAAATACATATAGAAATACATTCATCAGTATCACAGATTATTGCATTACAGTGCCACACATTACATTCATCAGTACCACACATTATTGAATTACAGTGTCATACATTAAACTGTGGCAAGTGAAATACACAGAAATACATTCATCAGAGGGATACATTCATAATTACATATTATATACATAACAGTGCAATAGTTACATAGCTGAATTATTTTACTAGTTATATTTGTACAGTGATGTATCAAGAGGAGAAGATAAAGTAGTAATTTTGTTTATTGAAGGGAAGTGTCAAAGGAAAAATAAACTTCAAAAATGATCAATACACGGCAGGTTCAGGTTAAGGCACTTTAATCTTGCAGCAAGGAGACAAAAACATGTTAATACAGAGTTTGTCTAACTAAAATCAGGAAGTAAGGTCTTTTTTATACATTTTCTAACAAGACATTGCCTACCAAGCTGACGTAACAGATCACAAGTTTTAACATCATTGCTTCATAGCAGCTGTTTGTCCATGATTTTCTGCTTGCACTATCAATTTTATGAAAAACTTCCTAAGAAAAACAACGTGGCCTTGGTGACCACTGGTTAGATACAGCTTCCCACTATGTCATGTTACCATAAAAGGTACTATAGCTAATTCGAGCACAAAGCAAGTACAGATTCTTCAAGCAGTCTTTTGTTTCATGAATCTCTTCTTTTCCGCAGCTGTGCATGTTCTCATAACACAAACAGAGCTGATTGTTCATATTCAATCATATTATAGAAAACAGTATTGTTCTATTCATACACTATTCATTCATTTTCCTGACCTAGCAGATAATCACCTGCTTTTCAGTACATTTCCAAAAGGCATAAACATGAATTTTGCTGTGCTAGCAAATACTAGGTCAAGGTGCATCTTGCAGTTTCAGAAAGCATATTGTGATTTGAAAAATCATCTTATAATTTCTTACAGAATTAAGCTGTACATAAAATAGAATGAAATGTGTTAACTCTTTTAGCTTCTAATAAGCACTAAACATACATATTAATACATATTTCTCTAACATTTCCCCCCTGTTAATACTTTTTATTCTATTTTCAAAAGCATAAACAGTTTGCTTTTTCTCCTAACCTCTTCCATTTTGGATTTGCAATTAAGAGAGCCATTCAGTTTAAACTTATGAAAGCATTTCAGTTTTCAACAACTCTTCAATTTCAGTACTTTGATACAAAGTCTCAGAAACTGATATGTCTATAAAATCTTTGATTAACTTTTTCATGCAGGGAATACCACAACAAATGCATGCTCCTAATAGGAGTAATCCCACACAAATGGCAATCAGGATGTTCATTAGGATGGAACCCCACCCCCCAAACAAATTCTGGAAAAAGTCCGTCAGAGGGTTTGGGCCTGGTTTGGTCATGGCCGACACTTGCTGGATCATCTCAAGATGGTCGTTTATCTCATGCTGGTTGTCAGGAATATACGAACAGCATTCTTCTTTGATTAAAGCACACATACCACCTCTCGCTGCTAGGGTAAAGTTGAGAACCATGCGGTTTTGAAGCACCACAGTTCTCATAGCATTCAGTTCATCGGTCATTAATTCGAGAGCAGAAAAAGTTGCATTGCTCATAACTTCGAGAAGTTTGGACAGTTTCTCAGCTCCCAAATCAATTTCACTGCGCCATATGCAGGGGCTATGCCTGCCCATGATATAATAGTGTCACTTAAGTCCATGTGTGTCAGTTTATCTTTGTTTTTCACGGAATTATGGTTTCTCCATCCTGCTTCGATTCATCGCACTGGATTCTCAGGTCTCTTGATTAGATTTCCAGGTTTACTGCTGACCTCTCTGACATTTCGAATTTTCCCTCGAGGCAAAGCTGCAGTGTGTCGTATGGCCGGAACCAGGTAACCCAAAAAACAACTGCCGGACCAATTCTCTGGTAGCCATTTATATGCCTTTTTTCCACAAACAAAATAACAATTCTCTACTTTAGTATTGATATATGCTTGCCCTGCATGAAACATTTTTTTATCAATGATAGAAAGCTGCTTTAAAAGAACAGGATTATGCTGTATTTCACTAACAGTTTTTTGCATTTTCTCAAGATATGAGTCATAGCTTGTATCACAAATAGTTTCTACCTTATTAGCCTTAATATAACATTTATAAGAAACAGTCACATTGCAATTGCTCCAACCTACCTGAATAGTGTCATTTTTATAAAAACATACAATTCCTTTTTGTGAAACAGGTGTGTACAATGCTATTTTGTCTTGTGATTTTACAGGTGTAGTATCAAAAATCAAAATTTCCCAGGTCTCATTGACCCCTAGGGGGAAAGCAGTCATTAATAATCCCCCGTATGCTGTTGGTATAGCTGTGCAAATCCAGCAGATTGAAACATTGAATGTCTCAGCATACACATATTTAATTGCTTGGTAAATGTTAAAGTTTGGGTGCCAGTCTATGAGTAATGCATCATGTTTGTTCAGTTTAACTCGTGTGGCTAGAAAAAGGAAAGGCCACAGCAAAAAGATTATTGTTACCAGTATAGCTGACAGGATGATCATGCAATTTTTCTGAGGTTGTTCTGCATCCCTGTTTATTCTATACCTGGTCATTTTGTTCTCGTTGTATAACAGTAACAAGGTTTTTGTCCAGTTCAAAGTTCTTAACCAATTTACAGTGTGTCAGATGAATCCAGGACGCTCGCTCTGCGATCTTGACTGCAGTGGGTGTTGACAGTAGCACTTGGTATGGCCCTTCCCACTTCGGTGTGGTCCAATTCTTCTTCTTGATAACTTTCACCCAGACCCACGTGCCTGGGACTACTGCTGCTTCCGATGGTCTGGCTTGTTCTTTATTTGAAACAGAATTTAACTGCAAAAGTTGTTTATTACTTAAAAGTCGTCTCATGTATTCTGCAAGTGAACTGCCAGCCTCCTGGTCTGCAGGCATGAGAGGTTTCCACTGAGCTATATAATATGCCCTCCCAAACAGTATTTCAAAAGGAGTTAACCCTTTTGCATTTGGATCAGTTGTCATGCTCAACAGTGCCAGAGGCAGGCAGTGCACCCAGTTCTTTCGTGTCTCACTAATCAATTTCCTAAGCTTATTTTTCAGAACTCCATTATGCCGCTCTACTAATCCTGCAGATTGGGGGTGATATGCACAGTGGTTTTTCAAGGAAATCCCGAAATAACGACTCAGTTGTTGTATGGTTTGATTTACAAAGTGTGTGCCATTGTCACTATAGATCTTTTCCGGTATGCCAAATCTAGGAATAATTTCTTTAACGAGGACTTTTGCAACAGTAGCTGCATCTGGATTTTTGGTCGGAAAAGCTTCCACCCATTTAGAAAACATATCTATAATGACAAGACAGTACGTTTTATTTTCGCATTTGTTTAGTTCTATGAAATCCATACAGATAGTATGGAACGGGTACAGTGGTGTAGGGAAACTCCCTTGCTTAGGCTTCAGTGTACCCCGTGCATGATGCCTGTTACAAACATGGCATGCTGCACAAAAATATTTTGTGTAGTTTGTAAATACATACGTTGCAAACACTCGATTCACTAACTGTACCATCCCCCCTGTTGAGACATGGCACTGCCCATGGCTCAACAAAGCTGCATATCTAAACAAGTTAGACGGCAAAATTGGTTTTCTTTCTTTGGAGATGTACAGCCCTTTCTCAAGAATTGCTCCTCGTTTTATCCATTTTTGTTTTTCTACATTTGTAGTAAGTGCCTGCATTGTTTTTAACATTTCAAAATCTAAAATCTCAGAAGGTTGTAATTCCTCACTCAAAAGAAATACTTCTGAAGCTGAAGCTGCCTGTTTCCCAAAGCAGCTTCTTTTCCGCAGCTGTGCATGTTCTCATAACATGAACAGAGCTGATTGTTCATATTCAATCATATTATAGAAAACAGTATTGTTCTATTCATACACTATTCATTCATTTTCCTGACCTAGCAGATAATCACCTGCTTCTCAGTACATTTCCAAAAGGCATAAACATGAATTTTGCTGTGCTAGCAAATACTAGGTCAGGGTGCATCTTGCAGTTTCAGAAAGCATATTGTGGTTTGAAAAATCATCTTAGAATTTCATACAGAATTAAGCTGTACATAAAATAGAATGAAATGTGTTAACTCTTTTAGCTTCTAATAAGCACTAAACATACATATTAATACATATTTCTCTAACAGGAAGGAAGAGAGAAGAAAAGTAGAAGGTTATAGGGGAGTTTTTACAGGGATAATTACATTGGCGAGTCCATTTTTCATGAAGGTATTTTTTTGCAGCAGTTTTGAATTGATTGTGATGTTCAAGGGATCTTATATCTAGTGGTAGACTATTCCAGTCCTTGGAAGGGTTAAAGCTATAGACTAGGTGACCCATTTTGGTCCTTGGTTTGTAGATTTTTAGTAGCCCTTGTTCAGAACTGTGAGTAATCTAGTGGGTAGGTAATGAGAGATTAGACATGAGATAGTTGGACAGAAAGAGGGTTTGTAGACAATGGAATGAATAATCAGAAACTGATTATACTGAAACAGGTTAGGTAATTCTAGCCAATTTATTTCTTTTAGTGAGAGACAGTGATGGGATTTGTAAGAATTTTGGGCAGCAAATATGGCAATCCTGTTATAAGTTGTTTCTAACTTGTTTAGTAGTCCAGTGTTGAGGCTGGTGAAATTTGGGAGCTATAAAGTAAAGTGGGTAAGAGGTAGGCATTTGCAAGGGTTAGTTTTCTATAGAGGAGGCCTAGCTTGAGATGTGTTTTTTGGATACAATTATTGACGAGTAAATCAAAGGTTAGTCTATCATCGATAGTAACAGCTAAGAGTTTTGTACTGGTGTCCACCTATATTTGAGTATTATTTTGTGACAGTATGGAGAAGGGAGATTTTATGTGGTTAAGGTTTTTAGGGAGAAAGAGTAGTAATTTGGTTTTCTTTGGATTAAGGATAAGTTGGTTTTCAGATAGCCAGTTTTCTAGAGATAAACAAGGACTGTGTGTCTGATTTTAGTTGAGTTGGTGATTCAGCAGTAGTGATAAGTGTAGAATAATATGCGTATTGTATCAGTGAGGATCCAGGAGAGGAAGAGTAGAGAATGTTGCTAAAGATGTTAAAATGAAGGGGCCCAAGGATGGAGCCTTGTGGAACACCTGTTTTAACAAGAAGAAGAGGGGAGAAAGCTGAGAGCCATTTGACTGATTGAAGTCTATCAGAGAGACAGCTGATAAACCAAGATATGGTGGATGGAGAGAAGTGTAAGTTTGCTAGTTTAAGGAGAAGTTTATGAGAGACTGTATCAAAGGCTTTAGAGAGGTCAATGAAGATACAGGAAATAGGTTTGTTACTGTCTCTAGCTAGTGATACAGAGTTTAGGAAAGACAGGAGAGCTGTTGTAGTGTTGTGCATGGGACAAATGCCATGCTGGGTAGGTGTGAGTAGTTTTTCTTGCAGAAGGTAATGCAAGACTTGATTGTGTATACATTTTTCCAGAATTTTGGAGAGTGGTGAGAGTATGGCTATGGGTCTAAAATTAGTTATATCTGTAGATTTTCCTCCTTTGTGTATTGGAAGGGTGTAAAATTGCTTCCTGATGGAAGGGACTGTGGATTCCGTAATATAGCGGTTTATTAGAATAGAAACTGGGAAAGCAAGAACATCAGCAGCAACCTGAAGGAATGCAGAGGGAATGTTGTCTACGGATGTGGAGCAAGGTTTTGAGGGAGAAGGTAGTGGTAGGGTTACTACTGACAGAAGAGTTTGAGCTATTAGGGCTATTATTGTTGGTGGGATGGTTTGTGTCTTGATTTAGTAATTTGGATATTGAGTCTATAAAGTAGTTGTTAAATATGGAGGCAGTTTCCTCATGTGTTTTTTCAGGATGAGGGTTAGGGAAGGCTTGTGTACCTGGGTGTAGTATTTGATTTACAGAGTGCCAGAACTTTTTAGGGTTGGATTTAAAGGTAGAAAATGAATTAATATTTGGTGGATCTGCAACTAGGAGAAGGAGGGTTTCCTACTGGCCTGCCTATGTAAAAAAAAAAAAAAAAACACTGAAGATTATGGACAATATAGATGATTATGAGTGTTTAGTGGTCATAACCTTATTATGTTGCTTATTATTTGTTTGAGACATGGATGCCAAGAAATTTGCTCTCAAGGCAAATTTTGGTATCCATGTCAGGAACACATAATAAAGGGTTATAATTAGAGACCCACTCATAATTCTTTGTAGAGCATGGAGCTTTATTTGCTCCAAGTACTACTAGTTACAGGGAAAAAAAGGTGCTAAGTGCTTTGATGTGGATTTCAAAGCCATAAAGCAATTAGCTAGCTGTGTCAGACAGGTAGTAACGCAATTTGTTAAGTTATTCAAAGTTAGGGAAACATTACCGGCAAAAACAACAGGCAGAAAAAAAATTATTTTTATTCTGCCTCTTATTTGCTACTTAGTAATGGCAGATTTAATTGCCTAGCATAATACCTGATTTTAACAAGTGAAGCAGGACGTGCTTAATATTTAAGATAGGGTCTTGCCTAAAAGAAGTGCTTAACTGATTTACCTTTTTACAAATGTCTGAATATAATCATCACTCTATGCAGCACATTAATATTATCTGTCAGTAAATGCCCTCTAATAAAATATGTACCCTTTACCTTTGTCAGTTGGGAATATGATTCAGTGCTCCTGACATGTGGGGAACTGAGGCAGAAATCTTCAGCATATTCAGGATACAGAGGTTAGTAGAGCCTCCAGTGTGGTTATGATGGAAACCAACCACATCATGCAAGTTTTTTATTGCTATATGTACTTCCTGGCTAGAAATCCTACTGATTTATTAGGGTGGCTTTTGACTGGACGTCATTCATAGATACATAGATTGATAGATTGATAGATTGTTACTTGGCTAATGACCAAGGGCCTAGCCAAGTTTTCCTAAAAGAATAATGATATCCTGCATGTAAACAGGACATTGAGGGGCAGCCATTTACAAGCTACCTCTGTCCATAAAGGATATGGGTGCCAGGCCCAGTGTAAATTTCTTATTCCCCATCCACTGGTCTAGGTTGCAATTAAACTGGTTAATAGATGAACTCAGCTTCACATGGATGGAAAGCCTATTCCATAGGAGGGACAATCTCTGGGACACATATCTGTTCAGCATGTTCTGTTTAAGTCACAGACAAAATTTATGTCCTTAGACCTTGTACTATTTGACTTACAAATATGCAGGAGATTCATAAGTGTGGGGTTTGCAGATGCCTTGTAAGCCAGGCATAGATCATCCCTCAACAATCTATAGGAGACTGAGTAGAGGGAAAGGGCTTTAAGGTGCTCTGCATAAGGCAGATTTGTTATGCCTTGTATTCTTTTTGTAAGAAACCTGAGGTTACGCTAGTTGTTGCATATGTCTGGTCAGGTACATACCAAAGGGAGCATTGTACTCTGTGGTTGGCCTGATAAGGGCAGAATACAATGGGATAATGATCTCTTTTGATATATATGCCATGCCCTTACTTATATATGGCCATGTGGTGGTTGATGGTAAAGCTACTCTCTACATGTGTACCCAGATCCCTGACCATGGGGTCGACTCTTAGGAGTGTATTATCAACATGGTAATTAGCCAGGATGGTTGGCTTCCCAGATGGTACACTTATGCATTTCCTGGCATTGAGCTTAAGATCATGGCTTTGGCACCATTTGTTACTCAGAGATAGGCCTTCTGAAGGATGCTAGTGTCTGTAGGGGAGTCAATGATAAGCACCAGCTTGCAATCGTCTGCAAACTTAGTCAACAGTAAACCTTCAGCATTTGATTCTATTTCAGAGAAATAGATGCCAAAAAGGACCATGCCCAGTACTGAGCTGGGGGACTCCGCTAGTGACTGGCCTCTTGTTGGAGGTGGCCTCACCTATTTTGAACTCCTGGGTCCCATCAGTGAGCCAGTTGGCTATCCAGACAGGTGATAAAAGGCTTTATACTTAAATTAGAAAGCTTGTCTATAATGTTTGAGTGAGGTATTGCATCAAAAGCCTTGGCCAGGTCAAGGTCAGCTGTGTGCACAGTCCTGTCTTTATCCAATGCTTTGGTGATCCTCTCAAAAAAGTTCACCAGTTTTAATAGGGATGACCTTCCTTTAACAAAGCTGAATTGTGATGGGTCCAGCATTTGCAGTTTACCTATTTCCTCATTTATCATGTCCATGATGAATCTTTCCATGGCCTTACATAAGAAGCTGGTCAGACTTATGGCCTGTGGTTACCAGGATCAGTGGCTGGACCTCCTTTGTTTAGGGGAATAACAGTAGCCATCTTCCATTCCTTGGGCACAAAACCTGACTGTATGCTCCATTGAAAAGTGATCCAAGTGGACCAGAGAGATCATGTTTCATTCTATTTATTAAGCATCTTGGGATGTTATCTGGTCCCATAAATGCAGTGTTTTTCACCTTGGAAAGTGCATTGATGACCTGTTCCCTAGTAATGTTTGGGGGGATTGTAGCATACAGTATTTCCTTTGGACTATCGGGGCAGAGTAAGGGGAAAAGTTTGAGTTGAATTTGTTAACCAGAAAAGGTTGACAATGGCCTTTGGTTCAGTGTGGCTGATGCCATTTACAATAAGTTCTGCACATTGTTGTGTATTTCCTCTGAGGTTACGGACATAGCTGTAGAAAGGCTTGTGGTTGTCTTTTGCCTGATAAGCTATTTTTTCTTCAAATTTAGCCTTTGAAGTATTAATTAATCCTGTTAGCTGTCTGTTTAGATTGGTCAAGGTATGTATGGCATTGTTCCTCCTACGCTTGGAAATATTTTTTTTCTTTTGCTGTATAACCGATTGGTACTGTGATTCTACTAGGGAGGCTTATCTTTTGAGTTTGCCTTATTCTTAATACAAGTGGGCTTAGCTCACTCTGTACAGCTATCAATATGGCTGTGCAGAGAATTGGTAAATAGCTTGGCATATGTTATGGTGTTTACTGGGTTTGGGGGTGCTTAAAATTTAGCTAAGGGGTCGCTTAGTAGAGAGAGATTAGCCTTGGAATAGTTCCTAAAGGTTTTTGGTTTTGCTGAATCCCTGATTTAAGTTTTATTTGAAGCAGTACTGCCTTATGGTCAGATCTGATGAGTGAAGACACTACATTGAGTGAGGAACATTGGCCTCCATGTTTGTGAGTGCAAGGTCAAGGGTGTCTGTACTCCAGGTAGGAGACTGGACCAACTGTTCCAGGATGTTAGTATTAACAAAATTTAGGAATCACTGGTCTTGTGCATTAGAAGTGGTGTAGGATTCCCAATCTATAGAGGGGTAGTTGAGATACCCCATTAATATCATATTGGGTTGAATGGTGAGGGACTCTAGTACAATGAGATAGGTAGTATGGTTTTCTCTGGGACATGGAGGGGGATCTATAGGTTGCAAGGATATGGTATGAGACCCTGTTTATGGTGAGTTGCACATGTATGAGTTCCAGTGGGTCATACACTTTAACTAGTCTGGATGTGAGGTTGGTTTTAATATAGGTTCATAGGTTCATAGATTAGTACTAGGCTAAATGCCCTTGTGAGCCATTTTAAGCCTAGCCAATTATCCCTTGTGAGACTCAAACCCTGCACCTTGTGTTTGCAAGGCAAACACCTTAATCATTAGGCCACCCTCCTAACCCTAGACTGAGACTCCTCCACCTTTAGTTCCCTCCTGTGCAGTAGCTGGTCTAAAGGTGTGAAAGACATTATAACCTTGCATTGTCGGGGTACTCTACATGACGTTAAGCCATGTCTCAGTTACTACACAGATGTCAACACTAACCAAGTAGAGGAAGGCTTCCAGGAAGTGGAGCTTCTTGTTAAGACTTCTGGAATTGAGCAGTACCATCTTCAGATATTCTTTCATAGGTTCAGTTAAGTTGGGAGGTTTATCAGTTTGGAATTTCCTAAAAAAAGGCACTATGAGGATAGAAAAGGTCTTTGCCAATATCTGGAAGCCTAGGGGGACAAGTGTAAACCACCCCGGCAAAGCAGCGTAGTCTGTCAAATATGTCCTCCCAGGCCATCAAATATTGTACCCCTTGGATTGACACCAGAAGCTAAGCCAATTGTTAAAGTCACTTTAATTATTTATTTATTTATTTATTTTACTTATTTATTTTACATTTGTTAACCGGGTTAGTCTGGCTGAGCTTTTGGCTCATTTTCAGCAGAGACCAGGGGAGAAAAGCTCCTCAGGACTAGAAAACAATTTATTTAATTTTAGTAACATAGTAGTAACAATCAGCTATAGGATCTTACAAGCAGAGACCTGGAGAGAAAAAAAGCTCCTCAGGCAATTCAATTATACAGAGTATTAACAATTGGCAGAAAAATATGTGAGTTGTTACAAACAAGATTTTAAACAATTAGCAGAAGAAAATGTGACTGGTTACAATATTATTTAAGCTGCTTAGAGCAAAATGAGTTAATAGTTAGGCAGATGCTTATTTAAAGTGGATAGGATCTAATTGTATAGGAGTTTGGAAACAAGAAAGGAAAGTAAGAATAGATAGTAGGAGACGTAGAGGAGGTAGAGTATAGGAGACAGACTAGACAGGTAGGTTGTTTTGAGACTATAAGAATTAAGAATGGTTGGAGATAGAGGAAGGGAAGAGGTAGAAGAGGCAGGGGAATAGTGTTAGAAATACACTGAGATAGGTGGTAAAATAGGTGAAAATAATCATTTTCTTTTGGTACTGTGGCATCGTCTGGAGACAGTAGAGTGCTGGAAAGTGCTAAGTTCATACCTACTTGAGACACACGATCAGAGAATTAGATCATTTCTCACTCCATATAGTCAAGGGAGGTATGTCTCAGGTCATTAACACCCACATGGACTATGACAGAGTCATGCACCACTAGCGCAATGAACTGAGTGCCTGTGTGACTTGACAGATCCTAGCCCTGGAAAGGCAGCTAACCATGACTGTCTCCATTTTCAGTCTGGTGAGAGGAATGTTGATATGTCTTACTATAGAATCATCAATGACCAGGAAATTTGGCTGTGCACTGGTTTGTCTTAAGGGCTTAGAAGTAAAGGCAGTGGATACAGTGTTACTGTGTGTAGCTTGGGGTGGTATTTTTAACAGATTGTTTACATGATGGCTGAGGACACTTTTTTATTGTGCTGTGCCTGAGGTCTTAGTGTTTTAGGAGGGTTAGCTGTAAATGCCTCAGCATAAGTAGTTTTGTGTATAGGGTCTTTATCCTGTGCAGCTGGCACAGTGCAAGTGCCACTGATAAACTCTATAGGATTAGTTTTGGTTGTATGAGAGAGTTTTTGTCTCCAGCGTTAAAGTTTATTTACACCTCTCTCATACTTTATCCATTTTATTAAAATTAAGTTGGTTGTCAGGTGACATGAGGCAATTGCTGCAATGCCTCAGACTACCCATCTCAACCATAATGGCCAAAGAGAGCATCAGAAAATGCATATCCATAGCTACTGATCTATTAGGGTAGAGTGAGGGAAATTTAAATATTAAATAGGTCAATAAGACAAGGAACTTGATGAGCAACACTCAGCTATGCACAAACTAGATACTTTAGTAGTTAACAAAATCTTTCTAGACAGTAAGGGTATTTTAAGGGAAACTTAAACTGTGAGAGTTCAGTGTCTATACAGATTACAAGGGGGAATTACACTGTAAGATATCAGGGACTATACAGATGACTTCTAGGTGCCGCTGTGCTGAGAGCAGCAGTTCTAGCTAAATACTGAAAAAAAAGGTGAAAACATGCAGATATTCAACACAGAAACACTCTTATCAAGTACATAAGTTGATACTCAGCTTTAGTCTGAATTTGTTGGCCCAGCCACAACACAAAAGAAGATGTAGTGGTTACTCACCAGTGTTTTGTTTAGCTGTCAATGTGGTTACTTTATTTTGACTTTTCAGACTAGTTATGGTGGCCTTTTCCTGTTTACTGGGCACAGCTTGTGTACTGCAGTAGCTATTAGGGGTTATGGGCTTGTTTCTTCCATAGGCTACATAGGAAGTAGAATCCTGAATATGGCATTTTGGGCCTGGGATATTTCAACATCCTTTATGTTTTTGGCTTGATTTATTTGGTTAAGAAGAGTTAAGTTTAATGTTCTCCTTTTTTTTCAAATTTCATTTTATCATTAGTGTCCTATGTATCTAGTTAATTTAGAAAGCACATGGTTAGAGTAACATACATGTCTGCAGCTGAACCATTGACTGGCACTCGCGGCTTTGCTAAACCTACTTCAGTGAGGACACAACAGCATCTTTGATAGAGTCACCTCTGTTGTTTGATGCAGAAAATAAGGAAACATTAAAGGTTATGAAGGACCAAGGGTCATTCCCTTATGACTGCAAGTGTGAAATTCCAGCACCCTCATACATTGCACCTTCAGTAAGACAAAGAGGAGAAAAAAAGAAGAGGCTATGATTCCACCAAAACCTGATGATGGAGATATGGGGCACAGGAAAATAATTTTCTTGGGTGGCGAAAACCAGGGTACCATTTGGCTAGGCTTATATAGGCCCTAGGTCCAATAGGCTAGTACCTACCTATGAACCTATGAGCAAGGAAAAACAGGTTTGCTGGAGCATACTTTGGGGGAATGTGAAAAGTTAAGGGATTTTAAAAGAGAAATGAAAGCACTGATAGATGTAACAGTAGGGAGAGATGCCACTTTTTCAGTAAGGAAATAATGCTGCTACTGAGATGGGCAGGGTAAACTCACCCCAAACATGTCCTGGCACTGATAGTTTTACTAACCTTGGTAGTAAAAAAAAAAAAAGTATTGCCAGGAAATGGAAAAGCCAGGATAAATCTGGAATGCAGAGAGTCAATAAAATAATGGAGGAGGTAAAAGAAACAGAACTGATTTTGATAGGTAAAGGAAAGGGTAAAGTTTTATCAGCCAATGGAAAAGTAGGATGGATCCCAGGGGAAGCAGGGGAAGCAAGAATAAGGGCAGAGGCAAAAATAATAACAGGGAAGCTAGGTAACCACTATTCTTCTCAAAGGGGGAATAATGCAGGCATGTATCCATGAATTAATTATATGGAGGATACATGGAAAAGATCTTTGGGTCAATCTGTACATAGTTTTTAATGTAAATGTTATTTAATTGATTTAAAAGTAGGTTAAGAAAATAGGAAAAAATACTTAATGTGGTCACAACACTTGAAACACTTTAAAAACACAATCCACCAAGGCAAAGCCCCAAACACTCAAGTATTTAAATGCTTTCATTCTTTAATTAATTTAAGAACTTCTTCAGAAAATACTAAAACAACTTGACAACCAGTTTATTTTAAAAATTCTACTAAAAAAAATCATGTGATAATTACAGCCAATGATACCGAGGGGAAGTAAAAAGTGCGTGTTGTCTCATTAATCAACATTATAAAAAACAACGCAAAGAAACTATATCAAATGAACAGACCAAAATTGTCAATCAATAAAAAATATATATACATATACAAAAATATTCCTTTAATATAATCTCTGTACCTGTGAAATGCACTTAATGTTGATCTTTTCATTGAGTCCTGGAGTGTAATCAGCCCTTAATTTAATCTGCCGTGTATATTCACGGCACAACAGGAGTGTTTTATAGTCACCAGTAAACAAATCAGCTGCAACAGAATCTATCACAAAAAATGTGAATTTCTTGAAAACAATACAAAGTGCTGCTTGCTTAGCTAAAGCGTTATTTAAATCTTTCTTTTTAATAGCTAGTAAATGTTCTTCTGAAGTTCTTAAATTTATTAAAGAACAAAAGCGCTTAAATACTTGAGTGCTCAGAGCCTTGCCTTGGTGGATTGTGTTTTTGGGTTAAGAATATACTATAATAAGAAAGATGAGAAAAGAAAAATATTGTAATTCCTAACATCTTCAGGAAAATCATTTTAAGAGATACTCCTGTCATATCTACTAGGGTTGTACCATCATATCAGAGGCACAATGCAAACCAATATTATTACCTTTTTTCCTTCATTTCTATCCCACTACATCCCTTGCCAGATGTCTCATCTCACCAGAAAAAAAAAAAAAAAAAAACAAGGAAAGGGATGATCAATCTTCTGGAGGAAAGAGCCATTATATGGTCTCTCAACCAGACCAGCAAGGACATGAGTACTATTTTAGATTCTAATTAATTCAAGTCATGGAACTTCAGACCCATCCAATATCTAAGCAAGCTCAACATCTACATCCCAAAAGAAACTTTCCACATGGTGACTTAAAGTCCATGCAATATTGAATCAGGCTCACCATCTTCATCACCAAAGAATCTTTACATATGGCAAGTTTTCTATCACTTTTCCATTGCTGTCTAAAAATCACTGGGTGCACTCTTTGGATTTTCAAGATACTTCCAGCTCATCAATATATTGTTCAGAATTTTCATGCACATTTGAATAGGGACCAGTTGCTGCTAATTTTGAATTTTTCTGTTTGGAATAACCTCAAACCCCTCCTCAGATTTATGCTGGCAGTGGCTGTGTACAACAGTCTGCAGAGATCCAGGGTTTTTCCCTAATGTTTTGACTGGCTGAAGATGGATGACTTCAAAGATGAACTCATTAAAATGAGATAGAGATGGGGGGGACTTCTTCATGGCTTTCACTCCTTGGGAATCACTGTGAATAGTGAAAAATCGTAGCTAAACCCACCTCAAGCATTAATATTCACAGACTTTTGCCTAGACACTAAGATGTATCAGGCTTCTTTATCTTCAGAACAATTGCATGATGTATTTTCATATGTCATATCAAGTAGTGAGAGTCAGCAATTTTCTCAGGCTGTATGGCCTTATGGCAGCCTCTATTCAGATGGGTCTTCATACAAGGCAGTCTATACCAATTCTTCAGTGGATATTCCCAGTGATTACAAGAAAAAGCTACTTTACTGACCTAGTTAAGACCTGGTTTTCATGCAGGAAACACTTGATGTGTTGGACCTTATCTTCAAATCTCCTACTTGGCGTGCCCTTGTGGATCTTCCACTGGTAGGTACTTAACAAAAGATGCTTCATTTCTAGGATCAGAGATTTACTTAATTAACTGTGTCATGCATGTCATGTGGTCAGTCTAGAAAGCCATACCATAAATCAATGTAATTGAAATGAAGAAATGAAAGCAGTACTCCTTTCTCTTCTGGTACTGATCACAGGTCCTAGCCTATGAAATATTTCTGTTAAGTTGGGCAATATGGCAGTGATGTGGTAAAGAACAAGTTGGAAGGAGGAAACATTCACATCCCCTTGGCAGAGAAGCTATGAGAATGTGGAATGGGATTTTCAGAACTATTGATTTCTTTCAACA
Source organism: Protopterus annectens (assembly GCF_019279795.1). Classification (NCBI taxonomy): domain Eukaryota; kingdom Metazoa; phylum Chordata; order Ceratodontiformes; family Protopteridae; genus Protopterus; species Protopterus annectens. Next base: position 1,284,728,625 of record NC_056744.1, on the reverse strand, counting down.
TTCCAAATTAAGTAGCCTAGATTTTTTTTCAATAATAATTCTTTATTATTTTTCACCTTAGTCATACAAACATTTGACAGAGAAATACACAGATAATTGCCAAACAAGTCTTCTAACAACATTCTTACAACATATATACACTATTTACATGAATGCTTCCATATTTAGCATAAAGTACATATAAAGATTCTTATCTGCAGAGATAGTATCTTGTAATAATATGGTTCCTGATAGGGTTGGGTTTTATACTATATATAACAAGGGAGTTTAATGTGTTCGGTGCATTAAGCTAATATAATATTGAAAATTTGTTCCCAAATCTTCAGATTATTTAGATGTTTGCTGTGGTTATTGATAACATATTTGTGGGCTAATATATGTTTTATCGCTAAGATCTTAAAATTGTCCCAAGAAGTTTGAGATGGGTTCAGCCAATTTGTAGCTATGTAGAGTTTCATTAGCAGGAAAATATTTATAAGTATGATCATCTGGGATCTAGATAGATTATTTGAAGGGATATGTAATATCATAAATTCCCAAGAAAGCATTGAATTCTGATACCCCATCTTTTGTAGTTGTAGTTTTAAGGAATTCCAAAGTTTACCTATACATTTACAGCTCCAGAACATATGTAAGAGGTCAGCAGTTTCATCTTTACAATATGGGCACTTAGGAGAATTCTTGGGGTTAAATTTATACAAGCTAAGACGTGTATAGTAGGCATTATTGAATATCATGAGTTGGGTAAATGTTAACTTTTGGAGGGAGATTGATTTTGCTGTTAATTTAATTGCATTTATTAATTTACTTTCTTCAACCAATGGTAGTTTTTCTTTCCAATAATTTGATAAGAGAAGGTGGTCTTGATATTTGAATTCTTTTATCAGTTTATATGTGGATGATATATATTTGGTACTTTGTAATATGGCTTGCCATATTGAGGTACATTTCGTTAAATCCTCTTTATTAATAGTTAAGTCTTTAAAGTAGCTTGTGGATAATTCTTTAATCTGCCTCAAAATCACTAAATATGATTTGGGAAGATTCATTTCCTGTCTTAGATCATGAGCAGAATAATTCAAATATGGGTATATATCTTGTAGAGTTAAGTTGATTATAAGTGGGAAGCTTTTTAGGTCTATAAGTTGATTATTAATTCTCAGGTTAGGGTTTCTATGCAAGGGTTGTAAGATCATCATGTATTGAAAGAGATTTAATGATCTAAAGAGATTTTGTAATAATGTTATATAGATTTTAATGCGCTCCATTACAGCATATGATTTAATGATATCGCTGTTTAGAAAAGGTAAAGATTTGGGATTTATATTCAGATTCTCAGCATGTTTGTAACTCAGTCTTATCCAGTTTGGGGACCATTTATTATTTTGTGTATCATAATTAGCTATTCTTAAAATTCTATTGGCATTTATAATTAAGTAATATTTTTCAAAGTCAGGTAAATCTAAACCACCTCTATTTTTCGGGGTCATCAAATTATCGTATGATATTCTAGTTTTCCTTGGTTCCCATATAAATTTAGCAAATTCAGTGTGAACTTGTTTAAAGAACTTCTTGGGAATTAGCACTTGAGTAGATCTAAAGATATATAACAGTCTGGGCAAGACATTCATTTTAATAATTGATACCTTTGCTAATGGTGGTAATTTCAGGTTATTCCATCTCCTTAGATCGGATAAAATGCGTTCCCAATTTAGTTTAACATTATTAAGATAGAAATCCTTGTTATCTGTGGAGAATGTAATACCTAAATATTTAATCTTTTCTTCAGATTTTACTTGCCCTATCAAAGGTAGAAGTGAAAAGGGTTTAGGAGTTTTCAAAGGAAATATATTGTTTTTTTTAAGGTTTATTTTATAGTTTGATATTAATGCAAAGTCTTCAACAGCAGATAGTATTCTTTTGGTATCAGAAACAGGTGTTGTACAATATATATTAAGGTCATCTGCAAAAGCTGCCATAGAGATCTTGGTACCGTAAATTATTGGGGCATTATGGTATACATTTTCTTTAATATGTAGAAATAAAGGTTCTAGATATAGATTAAATAATAGGGGGGGGGGATAAAGGACAGCCTTGTCGGGTACCATTTCTGATTTGTATTATTTTAGAAAACATTTTATTTATATATAAAGTTGTATAGGGGTTATTATATAATATTTGTAATGTTAGGATGAATTCTTGGGGTATATTAAAGTAGGGTAAAATGTTAAATAGAAATTTTATGTTAACTCTATCAAAGGCCTTTTGTGCATCAATAATAAGTGCATACATATTTAAATTCCTTTGATTGGCATAAGAGATTAATGTATGAAGTGTTAAAGTGTTGTCACTGGCTTGCCTAGAAGTTAAAAATCCAGTTTGTTCAGTAGAAATGATTAAGTTCATTATTTTCTTCAGTCTAGTAGCTAAAATAAAAGTCAGGATTTTAGTATCTATGTTTAAAAGTGATATAGGTCTATAATTGTCTGGGTTTTGAAGATCTGAGTTTTCTTTGGGTATAAGAATTGTTTTGGATGCATTAAAATGTAAATCATTAGCCTAGATTTTTTTTAAACAGGCACCCAGTGTTCATTCTATTTACCTCACACTCCAATACAAATGCATCTACACCATTTCTTTGATTCTATCTCAAAACAACTCCACTCTGGAAGCACTACACCAAATGATGTTGCAGAACCCAAAAGTAACTGCAGTCTATTTTATTTATCATGCCCTAGTCATGCTGAACCAGGGAACACTCAATGACAAGCAATCTGCTGCTAATGAAAGGAAAAGAGTGTACACTGGATACTCCTGTTCTATCAAATCCAAGCCACACACAGACTCAAAAATAATCCTTCTAAACAAACTTGTGACTGAAATACAGTGAAACAGTCAAAAACACAGAAAAAATGAATAATTAGGAATTCTGACTTTTCTCCAGGCAATTGCATGACAAATACGGCAGAGTCCTATGAATGCTGCTGAACAGCTGAGAAAGGACTATACACAGACCAGGTACAATCTTACCTGTATGAACAAAGTATAATGGAAACTGAAAATGATGAGAACTCCTGGCTAGGCTCCTCTTTTCCACCAGGTTAACATACTCTAATTAAACCTACTGACAATCCTATTTATTTTTTTCTTCAATTGCCCTTGCTTTAATCTTACTTTAACCTCTCTCTACTCTTCTCTAGAATATCTGCATCAGTCTTATACAATGCCATTTATATGCATTATCTACCGTATAACTTCTGCAAGACTTCATTGTTTTTCATACTCCCTTCACTACACTCTGTTCACTGTCTTCTTCTCTGAGCACTTTGCTAAATCTTCATTTCCCACCTACATCTCTCTAAACTCCATAAATCACTTAATAACTATATAGCAATCCTACACTTTTTAAAAATCTTCTTGCTATCTTCAAATTCTTTGCTTATCCATTATGCACTTTACCATGTGTCTGCTTTTTTGTGAATTATTACATGTTGTGAAATCATGTTAGAATGTAAAATATTTTTTGACTTTCTAAAAAATTTTATGTATTGTATATTCTGCATATTTCCTTTTGAAATTTGTGCCTCACCTGCTTTTTTTAATTGTTGGTGAACTTACTTAGGGGACTAGTTGATGTATTAGTTGATCTGCATGCAATTTCAGTATCACTATCAATTTTGACATGTTACCCCTGGTTGTATATTGAAGTTTTTCTCCCTGGGCCTCTGCTGAAAAGGGTTATTTTAATTGACCCAGTCAGACTACATCAGGAAACAAATGCCAGTAAATAAATAAATAATATGAAATAAAGTAAATGAAGGAAAAAAAAAATCTGTGGGTGAGCATAAGAGGAGAGCAACAGCGAAAACCTCCAGATTCAGCCTACTTCACTAGTCACAGTCCAGTAAAGAAAAACATTAAAGAAAATCATCAGCATTAGGAAGCATTAAGGAAAAACAGCAATGGAATCCCCGGGATTATGCATGCCAGGACCCCAAAACTGAAGAATGTATGAGCTCACATGACAGAGTAAAAACAGTAGTTGTACAGAAGATGACTGAAGAACAGCAGTCAGAAGTCAAAGATGCAGCTGGACAGAGTAAGACTATTGGAAATGCCAGAAATAAGCTGTCGCAACAGAGATCTCACGACATCAAAAAGGCATAGGGCACAGGGCGCCCAGGCAGCAAAATAATCCTAACATTATAAATGAACTCAGTGTCCTGATGCAAAAATGAAATATGACAAACTGAAGCTATTTTTTTCAGCAGCCAGCTGTCTCCATCTTGGACAAAATGCAAAAAGTAGCCACTGGGTCATACTTGAATCAGAATGTACACTTGCTTTTGTTCTATCTAGGACTCCAACAAATGGGTTTACTTGCTTTACTTCATAGATATTTACAGACATCTCAAATTTTATATGGACTGAATAAAATCTACAACAACAAATGGTCAGCTGCTTGCTTCCTTTATGATGGTAAAACAGTCACCAAACTTATTAAAACAAGCACAGAAAAGTGTTAACGTTTCTTCTTAGGAATATAGAACAACATCAGTTTCTACTTTCACAACCTTCATTTCTAAAGTTTCTTTGGACAACATTTGTGCTCAAGCCACCTGGTCCTCCCTGCAAGCCTTTGCAAAGCATTAAAATATGGATATGGCTTATAGATCCAAGTCATCCTTCAGAACTACAGTGATCAAAGGTGTTCTCAAGAGGCATCCAGTTAGGACATATGCCCACAGAATGTGTCCTTTGTGTCCTGCAGGTAGGGTTCTCTAGCACCACATACATAAGTTATGTGCACTTTCCATAATGCTACATCTATGAGGAGAGCTTCACTTGCAAAAAACAATCCATCCTCAACTTCCCTCTCTGTGTACTTTGTGTTCTTGTTTCATGCCAGCCAAAGGTGAAGAAGTCAGAGGAGGGTACATGCATCTAAATATTTCAGGCATGTGCATTAATGCTCTTCTAACACTGCAGGATTGGGGGTTGGGGGGATGGGCAGCCTGGAAAAGTTTTAAGTGCCAAGTTGTTCTAATGCACTCAGTCCTACATGTCATGTAGCTGATGGCTCTAATATTGCAGAAAGTGCATAAAACATTTGTTTCATTCTGTGTCTTTAGGTAAATAAAGGATAGTCAACAAACAAGTCTTATCAGTGCATTGCAGTTATGTCTTTCTTGGCACAGTTTAAGCCTAAAAAGGCACAACACTGATCAAGGCTGGCAGCGACACCTTTTTTGGAAGAACTGCTAATGCTATGTGCTGTCTGGTGTTTGGAGTAAGCCCTATGCTAAAGCCTGCATGCCTTCCTGAGCATGTCTAACAGTGTAAAAGATCAGACATGCTGGTCAAGTCCCTTGTAGGAGCCGCTGATATGACCTGGAATCAGGGAACTTTATCAAACTAGAACTCAACAGAGAAATGTCACTTCATTCAGGAACAGGAAGGTATCCTGCTATTTGATGACTGTTGGGGAGAATTGTAAGCCGCATGGAGAGAAATGAAGAACACTGGCATGAGCTTTCTAGTAGAAATGGACATTGGGTCATCACTGAATCACACTCGCAAAACTGAAATTAGAGGTTATAAAGGATTGGTTTGCCTCTTTTGAAGGTCTTAGAAAGGTGCATGCAGTATATACTGAACAAATTCACAAGGAAATAATTATTCAATTAAAGAGTGGTGTTACCTAACACAGTCTTCCAGCAAAAGTGAGAGGAATTATATAATACCTGGCTTCTTGTTCACAAGAGGCATGAGAAAGAACAAAATGCTAGCAGAAATACTGGTGCTGGAGAGCATCGATTATGAAATGTGCTAATGTTTCAAAGACTCTACTAACAAAAGTTCATAATGGCAGGGCTAAACAGCCCCAAATACTACCAAAGGCCCTGCATTAAGTTAACTTAACATCCATTAAAAAAGAATATAGTTCTTTTACTATACTACAACATATCACATGTTAAAACAAAGTAATAATACATTTGGGTTCCTTCCTTATTTGTAATAGGGAACAACCAACATGATTGTACATCTGGTTTGCTATCACTGGATTGTATTATGTACATTGTGCTGATACATAAACTTTAATACAAACACTACATTTCAGCGGACATCTTATTTTACTTCCACTGTCATAGCATATTTGTTGAACTCAGCCTTCAACTGCTTGACTAAAAGTACCTGAGGGATCTGATGGTATTCAAATGCATGGAAGGCATTAACGTGGAATGTAGTTGTTCATACCAGGTATGCATTTGGCACTTTGTGCCACTGTGCTGTGATAACAGAAATGTAATGATGGAGTTATTTTTTCAAAGTAGCAGGAGTATGTGATAGAAGTGATACAAATCCATGACAACAGTAGGGTCAGGGGATGATGAAAAATTATACACGAGTATATTATTCCTCAAACATCCTAATCACCAACAGTCAAATGACTGAACAACTTTCATCGGCTATACATTCAATCAAGCATCTTTTTTTTTTTCTTAAGTGGGACAAGCTCAACTGCACCCTAATACCCCTTGCTGCTTATATATACACCAGTTGTGTGGCTGTACAACAGTACAGTAAAAGGGAAAAGAACTAAACCCCACTGTCCACCAATCTCGCACCAAGACCAACACCACAAGTTTGACGAAGTTTGAATCAATCAGACTATTTAGATATTCCCACTTCAACTATAGAAACATGCATCAGCAGATATTGCATCCACACACACATATATGATATGTATATATATATATATATATATATATATATATATATATATATATTTATTTTTTTTTTCCATTTTAAAATTTGTTTACCAGGAAAGTCCACCTGGGACAAAGCCCATTTTCAGTGAAGGCCTGAGGAAAGTCCAGCTTGGACAAAGCCCATTTTCAGTGGAAGTCTGAGGAGAAGCACTCCAGTTGCATGTCTTTCAAATGTGGGAGAAAATCCACAGAAATGCAGGGAGGACCAGCAGACTCCACATAGAAGGCACCCCAGCCAAGAATTGAACCAGTGAATAACAACACTAGTTACAGCACCGCTATATATATATATATATATATATATATATATATATATATATAAAATAGGTTACATTGCATGGAGGCTCTGCTCACATAACACCAGAAATAGAATATACTAGCTCCCAGGTCAGACAACCTCATAGAAAGCGGAAAGAACATAAGAGTTGATTAGGTGAAGTTCAACTGTTATATAATTCAGCCAAACAGACCACCAACAATAGCACCTTCATATATATATATATATATATATATATATATATATATATATATATATATATATATATATTTATGCGCACACACACACGCGCGCGCGCACACACACACACACACACACACACGTATATGTTTTAGATAACTGATATAGGAAAATATTTTATAAATCATCTCTGCTTGACACGTTGTATATTCAGAAAGCCAAATCCAAATTATTTTCTGAGAGGCTCCCCAACATAATATAATTTTACATCTCATGGTAAATGTTTAAATGCAATGCACTGATTATGCATTTCCAGTAAAACTGTTCAGAAATATTGTGGCATTTTCAAAAGATGCTGTCAATAAAACTGCTATATTTACGGCAGATTTTAAATGCCACTTGCAGAAAGCTTCAATGTATCAAGGCTTTAACCTTTAACTAAAACCTTTACAATCTTCTTAAAGGATTAAACACAGGGGAAAAAATGTAATATCCATTCTGTTGAGATTCAGCCTTTTGTAACATACTGTGTTTCCTCATTAAACCTTTAAATGATAAATATTAGGGGACAGTCACATCAATTAGTAAAACAAAGTAAGAGAAATGATTGGCATTGTTATCGCCCTCATCATCTTTTGATTTTTTTTAATCAGACATTTAAAGTAGTATGTAGTCAATAATGTTTACTTTTGTATGACAGAGAAGGAAGGGGGGTGGTGTGTTTCTGTTTCCTATTCAGCAAGACCTTCTCTGGTGCTTAAGGGGTAGTAGCTATCTTTGTATAAAAGAATGAGTTATGTTGCATTTGATATAGAAATAAATGTCAGTTATCAGAAGCACCACTTCTCAGTTACACAACACAGTATAATTTATTGATTAAGTTTTATTTTACCAAATACTTTTTCTTTTCTGCATTACTTCTATCTCAAATTTTGGGCAACAGCCAAAGATGTAAATCTTAAAGCTGTAATGTGGATTGCCATATGAATATAACATTAATGCAAGCGAAATAAATCATAGTACTTTTATTTTAAATGATGATAATATGGCCTGTGTGCTATGTATACTGTTCAAGAAACTTAGGCTGGAGTATGAACTTGGTATATCTAGGGTTTGCAAAAGAGATTAGGAAAAAGATGGGACCATGGTAGCTACAAAATTCTCATCCCAAGACAAAAAGGAGATCCTTGTAGTTCTCATCTGACACTTATTAATGATTCACTGCTAATGAAGAAAGCTAGCTGTCAGCACGCCATTTATGTGCATTGACACATACTATGTATGCAAGATACTGTAAAGTTTTAAAAGTCCTATGTGCTCTGCTGTGTGAGTCATTTGACAGGGCTGGAGTAAAGTTAATTAAGTAATAACCCACGTTTGGGTGTGGGTAATGCTGGATTTACCCACGGTTGGTGTGGTTTGGTCACGAGGGCGAAGCCCGAGTGGCCGAACAAAGATAATTGTGGGTAAATCCAGCTTTACCCACACCTAGAATAGGTTATTGATATTATACAATGACATTATTTAAGAAAAAAAATACTTACTTTTCTTAAATAATGGCATTGTATAATGCCTCTGTGCTGCCCTTCCGCAGCTGTCTGGTATTCTGCGGCAGTTCTGATGTACTGCGCATGCGTATGCTTACGCAGTACATCAGAGCTGTGTGTGGAAACAATGGAGAAAGCAAGATCTCCGTTGCTTTTTAGAAAGTGTCTCACTATGTTAAAGGAGTTTAACATAGCGAGACACTTTCTGAAAAGCAACGGAGATCTTGCGTTCTCCGTTGCTGTAACAAAAAAAAAAAAAAAGACATCCTAATGGAAAAAGTCCAGGCGACCGGACCTTTTTCCATTAGTATAAGTCTGATTTACAACGTGCACGCTGACCAATCAGCGTGCATGTTTTGGAATATTAATGGAGGGGGGGGTCACTGTATAATAGTGGAATTACCATGGTGACCTAATATGTGTTCTGTGCCTCTGTGGCATCACGAACTGTAAACAAACTCTTTTCTCTTGCAGATCTGACATGATGCAGGAACTGAAGGGACTCAAGACAGAAAGTACATGTTTAAGGCATGTTTTTATGCTTAATACTCTGAAGCTGTTTTTTCTCATTTTTATCTGCCTCAGGACTATGCCAAGTATTAAACTGAGTGACATCTGTGCAAGTAGGTTTTCTAGTGCAATAACTCTACCATTACACCTTTCAACCCCTTATCAGAAGAAATCTTGACAAAGCCAAAAAATAATGGTTGGTCAAAGACCTAAAATCATGGACAAATTTTAAATATTGCTTTTATAGATGTAGATAGTTGCTAGAATAACATTTTTTTGTTAGCATGCACTTTCTTAAGCATATGAAGTCTAAAAATTCAAGTCTGTTATTATTTCATGACTTTCGTCTTCAATGATTTGATACCACTAATTCTACATGGAAAAGATCAAAAATATGAGGTGAAAATCTATCCGGACATTCTGCAAAAATCTGGACATTTGAGAGGTATGTCTACCATTAGTTTCAGTTTTCAGTTCTAGTAAACAAACATTAAAAGTAATTCTTTTAAACTACAGAATGAGTTGCAAGTCTTGTACTTGCATTCATATGAGCTTTACTGGACCAAAAGGGTTATTTTTCATAAAAATCTTCTGTTTTTGGCTCCAAATGATAACCTTACAACTACCAACATCTCTAAAGTTGGAAGGAAACCTCCAAAAATTGAAGTCCTGGGTTCAATAATGTGAGCTATTTCACTTTGTAACCGGCTTTGGGGACAAGCTCGAAAGACTCCAGTGTGCCATATTTCTTTGTGTTGCAGGTGAGGAAGCTATCAAAGTATTTATTTATTTTTTTCTTTCATATTGGAAGAAAAGACTAGCAAGGATAATCAAAAATGTAAATTTTGGTGATTACTGCAATTGATAAACTGCACCTTATGTGAGATGTTTACTTTTTACAAGGCATCTGGGTTCAAGAGTCTATTGAGGCTTATGTCACTGAAAACAGGACTGTGAATTTGGAGACGTCAGAGACAGAATAGGCTATGGCCTAAGAAATGGTCTTCAAAGGGGCAGATTACTGATAGAAAATGATTTAATGATGGAAAACACAATAAATATGTGTAGCCAATCAGTCTACTAAGCTGTACAAACCACCGAATAAAGCAATGCAATGTTACACTTCTAAAAATGATAAATAAATTGTTAACCAGGGAGGCCCACAGCCCCTTTTAAGGGGTGATCTAGCAGCAATACCTGGGTAAGTGACTTGCTCAAGGTCACACAGCAGACAAATAGCGGATAGGGGAATCAAACTCTGTCTACCAGCAGCTACAGCTCACAGCTTTAACTCTCTGTGCCAACTGGCCCCTTTTTAGGGGTGACCTAGCACTTACCTAAAAAGGGAGGCCCACAGCCCCTTTTAAGGGGTGATCTAGCAGCATTTACCTAGGCAAGTGACATGCTCAAGGTCACACAGCAGACAAATAGGGGAATCAAACCCTGTCTACCAGGAGCTACAGCTCACAGCTTTAACTCTCTGTGTCAGCTGTCAGATAGCGATGTGCCTTGTTTCTAAGCTGGCCTCAAAGCCAGCCTAGACCAAAATATTTAATGCATTTTATCTTGATTCAGTACTTCAAACCTATATCCAAAATGTTATTACCTTCTTTTATTCTCACTTAACATCCAATAAACTGAACTCATAGTTAACCCAGACAAGAATATTTACTGCATGTTGTTTTTGTACTCCAACCTAATTTAATCTATGATTATTATTTTTCTTTGAACTATCACAGCCAAAATACTATTTTCTTTTCTTATTCTTCCTTACACCCCTTGTACCCTTCATCCACAACAGGAAGTCAGCCAGTAAGCCTTCTGTATTTTACCAGCCACATAGCATTTTACAATGGCAAAGAATAAGTCATGAGAGCCACTTTACCTGCTTCTGGAAAGTGTCCCAGTAGCTGGCACAAAGAAACTATACCAGGTTACAAGACAAAGACAGAAAGATAAAGAAGATAGTCAGACACCCTTCATAAGGGATGCCAGCAACAACCTGCTCACCAGTCCACATCAAAGCAACTTTTGAACGAAGAAAACCCCACAGAAGCTGTACTGCACCAGACACTGCCTACGATGAAAGAAGAGCAGGAACACATCCTAAAAGAAATAAGAACAGCACTAAGGGAAAAGAAGTCAGGGAAAACAGCAGGCTCAGATGAGGCCACAGCAAATATGATCAAGATGTTGCGTGAGATAGGAAAAATGGCTCCTCAGGGTACTCATGACAGTATGGAGAAAAAGATGAATGACAGATTACTGGATAACAGGCATAGTAGTGCCAGTGCTCAGGTGCAAAGTTGACATTCACAACTGTGGGCAGTGTAGAGGTATCAAACTCCTGTCACCTTGCATGAAATTTATGGAGAGGGTAATTGATAATGCAAATATGCAGAGTAGCAAAAAGTAAGATGAGAGATGAACAGATAAGGATGCAGCACAACTGATCCAATGTTTGCAGTGAGACAGATAGCTGAGAAGAAGCTAGAGATGAGGAAAGAATCCAACTGGGCATTTCTAGACTTGGAGAATGCCTATGACAAGGTCACAAGAAAGCTGATTTTGGTAGAACTTCAGTAGTTTGAAGTCCCCGGAACATTGGTAAAATTAGTGCAGATTATGTACAAGGACCCAGTGACACAAGTGCAAATGATATTCAGTCTCACAGAGAGATTCCCAGTGAGAGTGGGTTTGCATCACGGTTCAGCTCTGAGCCCTCTGGTGTTCAAACTGGTGATGTACTACATCACCAAACAGGTCAGAGGGGAGAGATCAACAAACTTGCTGTATGCAGATAATGTAGCATTACAGGCAGACTCTGAGCAAGAACTTCAGCAAAGGATAGGGGAATGTAATACAAAACTGAAGACACATGGGATGAAACTGAGTACCAATAAGACAATTGTAATGACAGCAAATGTGGGAAATCAGAAGATGCTGAGAACTGAGACAGAAGGGAAAATAGAGGAACAGGTTAACAGCTTCAGGTATATAGGAGGGGTGGTTGAGGCAAAAGGAAGTCTGAATGGGTAGGTCAAAGCTAAACCCAGAGAGGCTGCAGCCAGCTGGCATAAAGTGTCAGGAGCAGTGTGTGACAGAAGAATGCCAAAAAAAGCTGAAAAGTTAGGTGTACTAAACAGTGGTGCAATCAGTACTACTGTATGGTACAAAAACATTGGCAGTGAAGGCAGAGCAGTTGAGAATGGTAGAGGTAATGAGGATGAAGTGCCTGAGAGCAGTGGTAGGATGTACACTGTGGGACAGATGGAGAAATGAAGACATCAGAGGAGAATCCAAAGTAGTTCCAGTTGCGGAGAAAGTCAAAGAGAACAGATTACGGTGGTTCGGGCACATGTGCAGAAAAGCAGAAGGCAACCTGGTGAAGAAGATTTGGGAAATACAGGAAGAAGGCAAGAGAAAATGAAAGTATATAACAAAGAGATAGATGGATTGTGTGAGAGACGACCTGCAACAATCAGGCATGACTGTCAAGGAATATAAGAGAGTAGCAAAGAATTGAGGGAAAGAGAGAGAGGTGATAACAGTTGACATGACACCCCAACCCCATGTAGAAAATGGGAAAAAGGGTTTTGTTGATGACTGATTGATGATTGGCGACTGATGATAGCACTTGGTATACTCAGCAATGTAAAAATTACCTGATGCTCACAGATAATGATATTTTACTTAACTTGTCACTGTTTGCGAGACATACAAATACATAACCAAATTTGAGGCCTCACTGTCACAACCAAATACATCCTGTGAAGTATTACCCACCTATGTTCCATTCCGCACATACCTATACTACATTACCATATGCTGAGGCTGTTAAAAATATCCTTGCTCAAACTACAATGGTCTAGTAGGAGCAAGGCCCAGTGTGAAGCAAGCACTACAGCAACAATAAGTGAAAACACAACTGAAAGTGATCAAGAAACAGCATGCATATAAAATCTATTAGGCAAAAGCAATCTACAAACACAAATAAAAATCAACTGTAGATTGGTTACTCCATAGTTATGCATGCTGATTTCTCACCCAGAAAATTGAACAAAAGCATGGTGACAATGAGCTGTCTTTCAGGATCCAAAATTGTTAACATTTCAAGGGCCCTGAAGACCCTTAAACAGACAAATAGGTCCATGTAGTGGTAAATGACTTTTCATGCAAAATGTTGATAGACATGACAGAATTCTCCAAGCATGTCACAAATGCACAAAATACCCTTGTATCAAGTGGAATCCTTACATTACCAAGAATAATGCTGAAGTATAAAGAAAATATGATTGCTTTTAATAGCTGGTTAAATAGCTGTTGTCATTCTAGCAGTATTCAGTATGTGTTGGCAAGGAATGAGATGCTTGACTACCAGACTTGTTTTGCAAAGGATGGTTTGTACCTTTCATTCCAAGGCTTCTGCACATTTTCATCCAAAACAACTCATAGCAAAAAGTATTTACTGCAGTTCAAAAGAAGTCCTTGCCTTTATCAACTCCTCACTTATTAGACCCATCATAGAGTACAGTGTCCCTTTGTGATGTACCTTACTAAGCATACCAATAAATTGGAAAGACCCCTGAACTTCTTAAGTAAGATCAGGAACTTAAAAGATCCAAGCTACCAAGGGAGGTTACAGGTTATATCCCTATAGTTGGCACTATACAGACTACTTGGGATGCTCTGTGTCTTGTTTACAGGGGCATAAGAGATCCTGTACTCCAAAAACTTGTATGCCTACAAAAATGAGATAGTTCTGCTAACATTAATGCCAGAGCTCATCTACTTCAACAAATAATTAAGACAAGGTGATTGGATAGATTTGTCACACAATGTCACACACCTAACACTTCTCTGTAACAAACTTCCTGTCCAAGTTATGCAGTGTGACACATAGATGTATATTTATGACTGTTTAGTCTCTCCTTGAAAAGAGAGTTAAGACTCTAAGGGAGGGTATTGACAAGGTGGAAATGATATGATACTATGATCCTAAGATCATCATAGAAGAGACAGAATTGTGAAGACCTGAGACTGTGTAAAATGAAATAAAAGCACCATTCAGATATTGTAAGATAATAATAATATAAACAATGAAAATGAAGATATGTATACAGGTAGGCGAGCAGGGAAAACAAAATGGCACATGGTAACAAATAATAACAAATGAGAAGTCAAGTACCACACTCAGTCTACACATTATGGTTATAGGTGTTTAAAGGGGTAATGTAGAACAGAGAAATAAAATCAGAAGATTATCTGGACACACAGTTTATTTTGCCACATTGTGTTTAATGGAAAGCTCAGCAACATAGTATTAATAATGTGCAATCAAACAAGTAACTACAGCCAAAAGTGCTTGATGGCCAGAGCAGCACTGTGAATGAGATGGAGTAAGAATTCTGGTCAGATGTGATGTGAATAGATGACAAAGCAGTTATGTTTAAACTGAATACCGGTGCTGAGTGCAGTATTATAGCTGAGCCAATAGTTCACATACTGACATTAAACTGCACACTTAATTAATTTGCTTGTTTGCTAGTGTGATATTTGTGGCATACATTAAAACCACTGTATCATAATTAGCTGAACTTTATGCACAACGATAAGGTATACAATATAATACAAAGTGTAATGTAAGAAATGCTAAGCATTGCACAGGCCAGCTTTTGGAGGTGTGAGCAATGTGTAGACCAGCTAACTCATTGTGCCCAGTGGTATACCCCCTTTAAACAATGCCAACCTTAGGTAAGCAGGTTTGCCCATAGCTTAGCCTTTTCAAAATGTGTTTCAGACATACATAGTTAAAGCAATCAGGCATGTTGGGCAAAAATGTTCAGTGTTTGCTGAAACTAGTTTGGCTGGCAGTGGAGTGTGTCTCTTTGTCCACTGTTGTGAAGCCTTGGAGTTGGTATGTATATATATATATATATATATATATATATATATATATATATATATATATATATATATATATATATATATATATATATATATATATATATATATATATATATATATATATATATATATATATATATAAATATATATATATATATATATATATATATATATATATATATATGTATATATATATATATATATATATATATATGGATCCCCTTCAAAACATCTAAAATTCATGACATCGAACCTCAAAACATTGAGATCATAACATCTAAAACCCATAACGTCTAAAACTCATAACATCAAATTTCATAACATTGAAACTTTGCATCACAACTTCAAAACCTACAAATCACATTTAAATAACATCCCCTCCACCTAAAACAACACCAAAATAGTAAACACATTTTGTACTACATTTCTGCAGGGGGGCAAGTCCTCCTGCACCCCCCACACCCCCTGAAAATTAAATATATCAACTCCAAGATCACACTACAGTGGGGAAAAAGTTAATTTCCTAACCCCACTGTAATGCGATCTCAGAGTTGGTATATTTAATTTACGGGGGGGGGTGCAGGGAGCTTGCCCCTGTGCAGAAATGTATTACAAAGTGTAGTTGCTACTTTGGTGTTCTTTTAGGTGGAGGGGAACTGAACCTGTGAAAAGAATCAGTATACAGTCATATGTTCCATAACCCACTACATAACATAAATATGTGAACTGGAGTACAGCAGTAAGCCCAGAAGTGAGGTGTAATTGTAATAGTGTGTTGAAGTCCCCAGTAAAACAAAAGGACCTCACAGAGTGTACATACACATTAATCATGGATACCAGGCAAACATATAAGGTGTAATGATTAATAACTCAATGCCAAAAAGGCACTATAATACAAAGTGTAATGTAAGAAATGCTATGCATTGCACAGGCCAGCTTTGGAGGTGTGAGCAATGTGTAGACCAGCTAACTCATTGTGCCCAGTGGTATACCCCCCTTTAAACAATGCCAACCTTAGGTAAGCAGGTTTGCCCATAGCTTAGCCTTTTCAAAACCAGCCAATTGCTGAAAGGTGCGGGAAATCGGCCCTACTTAAACCCAAAAGGCAGGAATACATCTCATAACTGGTTGTAGCTTCCACTTGCAGGCACTATGGCAGTAAGGGGAGAAGGTGTGCACTTCCAGGCGCAGCACTGGTGCATCCATGAGTCCAAGGTCATGGCAGGACTCCTAGTTAAAGACCATACTCAGAGACTGCTGCAGGGCCAGTACCAGGGCTCCCAATATAAGGCAGAGGCCTGGGACTGTCTCGCCTGTGACCTCACCAGTGCCACTGGCATACCCCGAACTGGTGAGCAGGTCAGGCACCACTATGCTGACCTAAAGTGGCATAAGGGGGACCTCTTGGAGGAGTGGCTCCAAGAGGCTAGAGCATTAGGAGATGTTCCAGCCATGTGTAAGTATCACCCCAGTATGTGTGTAATAATTGCCAGCTCAGGTATATCATGGATAGGTATGGCTAAATATTCCTCTTATGTCCCCCACAGATGCAATGGAGTGGGCCGAGAACTAGGAGGCCCACATCAGTCGCCTGGCAAGGTTGCGACATGAGGCAGGTCAGTAATACTCATGCATTTGCTGTCATAGGAAATAAAAATAAAAGTATTAGTAAATTAATTGCTTGTATAAAACCTGTATTGTACAAGGCAAGTACTGCATACACTAGAGAATATGGGCAGGAAGAGTTTCATATTGTTTGTAAGTCAATAAAAGTGTAATAGCCTGACAAAACAGGTTTAACTGTTGGACTCCATGTGTATATCCTGGTATCATACGGTAATGTAGATATGCGATCATGTAATAGTACTGTAGTATTAAGCACACCGTGCACCATAAATTAAATGTGTAGGAATGCCTGTATATGACAGGTGTAATCCCCAGAGGCCATTTAGTACAACTTAAAGACATATAGACAGTAAATGGAAAATTCAGACAACAAAAATGGAATAGCACATGCAACTGAGATGTGAAATGTTGTTTATTTAGCACACACAGCCATGGTTCGAATCCTGCCAGTGGTAGTAGTCTGCATACAGAATCATAACCCACAACTGTACAGATATGTCCAGAATGTCAATTAAAGTGGCCCATATCTGTTGCCTATCAACCTCTTCCCCTGGGAAATCAGTGGGCTGATTCCAGACATGTAGGCAGCTAACAGGAAATACAACTGATTGACACACAGCTATGAGAAAAAGATGGCAGACAAGCAACTCCCCAATACCTTATGTGACTAACAAGTGACGTATGTCCCATTTACACCCCAACTTGTCAAGGTGTAGTCAGAGTGTGTACAGTAACAGAGTGAGATGTATGTGCATAATAGTAATGCGGAATCTGGTACTGTGTGTGGGAACATTCAGGTAGTGCTAATAAACATTCCTTTCACAGGTCTGTCAGATACCAACACTGACAGATTGATTTAAACCCTGAACAATATCTTAATGAAAGTTCTCAGTGCTTTACTAATATTGATACTGAACCAACCCAGAGTGAATTTTTGAGTAACCCAACAATAACAACAAACACCCAAGGTGATTTTAAAATATTTAACTACTCGAAGAATGTTATGAGTGGTGAACATGCCAACTTGTTTTCAATGGGATTTAACTTTGTACCATGTCAAAAGGGTAGAGTGGTTAATTCTATCATTGATTTGAAATTATTCATTAGGAAACTGAATCTAAAAATGTTTTTCAATAATACATCCAATGAAAATATGTTTATTCAACAAGATAATAAACTGTCTAAACCTAGTGTGTTCAACCCCCCGACTCATGAAAAAATAGCTCTCTTTGAAAAAATAACAGAAAGAGATATAAGGAAGTTTTATAAGCAATATAAACAACCAATACATACTAATATGGAAAAAGAACAACAGAAGATATTTGACCATATATTAGGAATTAAGGACATCAGGATAATGAGACCCGATAAGGGTAACGGGGTTGTCATAACGGATAAAGGGGATTATATATCCTACATGACAAATATGTTATTTAGTGAATCATACTCTGAAGTCAGTTTAAATGAAATTAATATAGCTAATCAAAGAATAGACAAGTTACTCGAAGACATGTTGATGCAGGGGGAAATCTCTGAGGAAGAATATACTTATTTGAAAAATGATTACCCAGTAATAAGTGGATTTTTTGGAATACCCAAAATTCACAAGGGTTTAAACAACTTACAATTTAGACCTATAGTTGATGGTAAGAGAAGCAAAACATGCTTCATTGGACAATATTTGGACCATCACTTTAAGAAATGTATAGTTAAATATCCTTACATCACTAAAGACTCTTGGGACTTTCTGGGCAGGTTGAATCAGATAAAAATGAATAGTGGGGACTTATTTGTCACAGTGGATGTATGCAATTTGTTTACATGTATTCCACATGACATAGGATTAATATGGTTAGAAGAACAAGAAAAACGGAACCGGAACAACCCACCAGGCTAGATTCAAAGGCAACACCAAGATGAATGAAAATTGTGAAAGCAGCGACTCAGCAAATCAGTTCTGTGCGATGCAGGTATCTAACCTGTTCCCAAGGTAGCACAAGTTTGAAAAAATCTTAAATAACAAGGCAGTCAATCTGCAAAACAGTTGTAGAAGGTATAGGCACAAATACCATAAATGACATAAAAAGATATAGTCCCAATTTGAAATGCAGGCTCTTTCCTCAATAAACGAGAGTAGATAGATAGAATTCACCACAAAAAGCTTTAATCCACAGCAATAAAACACTGGCGCCTTTTTTGACACTTCCAGGCTTTTTCAAGGTTAAAACACTATCATAGTCAGTCAGTATTTATACATTAAATGATCGACCAATTAAATTATTAAATTGTTAATTAATTCGAATAAAACAGTCATTTCTTAAAGTGCAATGGTGCAAGTATTGTTGCTAATATTTTACTCATTTAAGCAAAATATGCTAATAAAATTATACATGGAAATATAAAGTATATAACAATGTGAAATTTCAATCATTATAACATAAATATAAATATATAACCATATGTAAATATCTTTCTTTAGTTCATTGTAAATCTACATACATAATTAACTAACTGTTCTACATGAAATAATTTTGTTCTAAAAATTCACATACTGATTTATACAGAATAAAAATAAAATAAAATAATTAAATATGATAATTATAATAATGGCTACTTCCAAATCTAATTTGTGTAACTGTATGTGTATGGTTAGAAGAACAACTATTTGAATCTAGAATATACGAACAAACTAAAATTAATACATTAATTAATCTTATGGACATAGTGTTGCATAATAATTTCATATTTTTTGAAGGAAATTATTATAAACAGACAGATGGAGTAGCCATGGGGGCAGCTTGTGCCCCCATGTATGCAAACCTTATAATGACATACTGGGAGCAAAATTTTGTATTCAAAAGTGAATATTGGAAATATATTAAATTATATTTAAGATACCTAGATGATATTTTTATCATCTGGGATCATGATAAAAATAAAAAGAAATTAAATACATTTCTGGAATACATTAATAACAATGTTAGATTTTTAAAATTTACACACACCATTGGAGATGAGGAAGCCACATTCTTGGACGTTAAAATTACACATAATAAAGATAATGGCAATTTAAAATCTAATATTTTTAGGAAGTCAACATTCTCAAATTCTTACCTCCATTATGACAGCTGGCACCCTGACCATCAGAAAAAAGCTGTGGTCAAAGGCCAGATGGTCAGGGCGGCCAGAATGGTCAGTGAGGAAGATGAGTTTATTAAAGAAATTAAATTCATGGCTACCATGTTTACCAACAGGGGATACCCTGGTACATTTTGTGAGAATATACTTGAAGAAGTTAGAAATAAGAGACTCAGGGGAATATATGAACCCATATTGAGTCATGGTTATAATATAAATAATATGAATAATAATAACCAAAAAATTGAAAAACATCAACTACCACTATATATCTCTGTATTTGATGACACCTATGAAATTATTAGGAATATCATTAAGGGAAATTGGGGAATTTTAACTGATGATAATACTGTGGCGCAAACACTTCAGGGACAAGTGAAATTTGTATATAAAAAAGATATGGCCTTTAAGCAATTTTTTGAAAGAAACACACTATCAACTAAAACGAATAGGAAAGTGGGTAATTTTAAATGTGGCAGATGCACTGTATGTAAATACATTCAATGTACAGGCAATAGAGTTCTGGTAAACCATCAAAACATTAGGATTAAAGAACATTTCAATTGTTTTACTTCTAATGTTGTTTATGTCGCAATATGTCAAGATTGCAGGGCATTCTATGTTGGCAAAACCAGCAGGCATTTTAGGAGTAGAATTAAAGAACACCTGCTGGATGTCCAACATTTGAAAACAACGAATGCCCTGGCCAGACATGTACAACAAAATAGAAGCCACACTTTCAAATTTTGTGTTATCCAGCATGTAGAATATGATGCAAATGGAAAATGTACTAAATATGATTTAGACATTAATGAATTAAGATGGCAAATATTTTTAAATGCCTACAATTGGCCAGGATTAAATGAATATTGTAGCATTAAACCTATTTTAAATAGCAATTATATTAAGGGTAGGATACATTAATCAATATCAATATTTATTGATAATGAATTGGATATTTATATAAGCAATTGCAATGGTAATATAAAATAATGGAATGTGTTATTAATTTATGTATTACAATAATATATAATACATGAGTTACGCAATGAGAATATATTCATATATTAATTATTCATGTATGAACATTTTTAACATTAATATTATTGTAACTTGTTCTATATATATTTTTTACATTTTTCATGTTTTATAATATGGATGTACACAAATCACAATTTATGTGATATATAAGATTGCAAGCCATAGAATATAGAATTACACTGGCTTCACAATAACACGTACTAAGGTTAATGGTATATAAATAGTTTCATATATTCAAAAAATTTTATAATATACACATAAAAGAACATCCAGAATGAAATATAAGGAAAACCTATACATTTGTTAATTAGAATACAGATAAACATTATTCATAAATTATTATTATTATTATTATATTTTAAAAAAACAGCCATTATGGCATAGAAATGGTGTCTCGACACAAAAGGAGTTTTTAATTGTTAATTGTTAATTGTTTAAAGTGATTAATTGTTTTTAATTGGGGTGGGACCTGTATATTTAAAGAAAGGAAATCAGTGGGAATAGTATTCTGAAGAAGTTCATCATAACGGACGAAACCCGGGTAAACATTCGTTTTATGTATTGGTTTGGTGGATATTCAGTGGATGTGAAGGTGTACTGGTCATTTTCGTGGTGTACTGCTGTTCGCAACTTTTCAATAAATGGTCCATTATAGCTGTGGAAAGCATTTATCTGTACAGCGTGGAAGAAAGTGAGTTGCTGTGACTGCTGTGTATGCTGTGGTATAATTCGCTGCCGAGCATTTGAACTTCCTGTGTTATATATTTGTTTCAACAATTTCTTGGTATTGGAGATACCAACACTGTGGCCAGAAATACAAAAAATGATATGCATTTGCTCTGAATAATGAGGTATTACACATCACTGTCACCCAGACTGTCCTACAACATATAATGGCCTAGCAAATCTGTATATGAGTGCTGTAATACAAGGTCAGAATGCATAAGCACAGGGGATTAATAAGACAGAAAGCAGATTGGAGAAATACAGCAATATCTATATAGCAGACACAACTGTGATGGACAGTGTTTAAGTTGTAGCAGATACAGCCATGGTCTGAATCCTGGAAGTGGAATAAGACTGCATACAGATTCATACTATACAACTGTACAGATGAGGACAGATGAGGCCAGAATGTCCAGTATATGTGCCCATATCTGCTGCCTGTCCCCCTGTCCCCATAGTAAGTCTGTGGGATGATCCCAGATGTGCAGCCAGCAAACAGAGAATACAAGTGACTGTCAGACATAGTGAGAACACACCTGTCACTGTAGCAACACCCAAAACTGTTAGGAGAGTAATATTTCAAGTATGTCCTAGCTACACTCCCATGTTGTCAAGATGTGACCAGAGTGTGTACAGTAACAGATTGAGATGTATGTGCATAACACTAATGTGTAATCCAGAACTTTGTGTGGCAACAGTCAGGTAATGCTAACAAACATTGCTCCCACAGGTAAGTTGGATACAAATACTGTGCTGAGAAATACAGACCATTACAACCTGTACTGGTACTGTTCACTCTGGTATTGTAGGGAATTGTGAGTGTTGCAGTTTCTCTGAATAATAAAGTATCACTGGCCACTGTCACCCACACTGTGCTACATAATATAACTGTGTAGGAAAGCATGTATATGTGTGTGTCAGGTCACTAAAGGTGGAAGACGGCAATATTCTAGATATGTCCCGGCACACCAGCATGTGGTCAACACATGGCCAGAGTCTGTGCAGAAAGAGTTGGATAGCTACTTGCAAAACGACAACCTGGAATCTGGGAGTATGTGTAGAAACAGTTAGTTAGTGTTAACAAACATTCCCTCCACAGGTATACCAGTTAAGAGGTGTATCCTACAGGTAAATCTGGTTCATGTGTAATGATGACAACAGCCATATCACTGACCAAACTAAGGCTATAGGGTAGTGTAGTAAGACTTGTAAGCTACAGATAACAGCACTGACTAGGAAAGTAATGTGGACTACAGGAATATACTAGTTGTTATTTGACATCTCCCCCCCACCATATTTGCAACAATAATCAACATACCCACCCCAACTGGTATGTAATGACTCTGATAACGTCCATTTGTTTGATAAATATTTTCATGGTTCCCATGCATGTGCTATATTGAATAATTCCAACATTGGTGGCATGGTGCCATCAAAGTACCTGCATGCTGTTCTTATTACCACTGTGGTCCCATATATGCATGTGTTCTGTTTGCTATGCAACTGTTCCATATCTGGTGTCTGAGTTAATGGGAATATCTATGCATGCTGTTATACCTAACCCTGGAATGTGTTGACTATTACTAACCCACAAATGATGATGCAATCTAAACACTATAGCACACTTGGGAAGGCCAGTCCCAGTGGCCCCACCTGTGTCACCTCAGCTGGCCAAGGCACAGGGCACCAGCATGTCTGGGGCCCAAACTGGGACCTCCCTGTCCGTTGGTCCTGTACCACCTTCGGGTGAAACCGCCTCAGGAGATGGGGCTTGTCCCCCCAATGGGAGTGGGCGTGGACAGGCACTTATCACCCATCGCCAGGTCGGGTTGTGGTGCGTAGAGCAATCATTGAGCAGTTTGGTGATGTTCTATGCCAGTTCGAGGGCCGCATGTCATGATTAGAGAGTCAGCCTGGCTCTTCGACTCATCCGCCAGCACAGTCACTTTCAGGGCTGTGAAGGTGCAGTGGTGACTGCCCATGGGTGGGAACTTCAGTCCTACTGTTACCACTAGGGTCTTGTGGACTTCTGATATCCCAACAACCCTCTCCATCAAGGTGTTTACCCCCACATGTGTCATATACTGCCCCTGTATGCATCTTGTTTGTCTTGTCTGTTAACCTACCCAACCTACCTCCCCAAAAATACCTACTACCCCTCCCCAACATCCCACTCTCACCTGAAAAATAAAAAAAGGGCAATCTGTTGCCACAAAAAAATCTTGCCCCATACATAGCTGTCCATTTTGTACATGTGTCCACTGGAAACATGTAATCTGATCTAATTGGCATCACAACTTATTATTGTTGTCCTCACACCTCTCTCAGGGATGTGAGTGTCCAAATATATGTCCAAATGCAGTGTATATGCACAGCTGTTACTGTAGAAAAAATGGATAGCTATGGACCTTCCCTACACCCTTTCTGCACATCCCTGGATATTTTCCCTACTGTATTTCCCTCTTTGTGCCCCATTTTTCACCACTTTCCTATCAACCCCTTTTTCTTTTCTTTTAAAGAAATTATCGTGGGGTTAAGTGGCAGTAAGCACTTTTAAGCAGCAGTAAGCGGGTTTAAGCCTGTTTGCATGGGGGTAAGCAATGCCTACACTGGTTAAGCAATTTAGAAGCTAACGGAGTATAAGACACTGTAAACACAAGTTAGCAGTGCTTACCTCTGCGCAAACACACGCAAACCTGCTTACAACTGCTTTAAAGTGCCTTAATCACTCTGTATCCAATGGCCCATGTTCTAACAGCAACAAAATAAACAGCATCTGCAAGGCTCAAACCCAGGACCCTGCACACCACAGACAAAGTGATTTACCACTAAGCTATGCCAGATATACATATATCAGATGTTTTCAGAAACATATCATCCAGCCCAGTTATGCAACAGTACAGAGAATGCATTCCAACATTTAGATGTATGCGTGTGTGTAAATATATTACTATCTAAACAGATACAACATATCTGTATATATATATATATATATATATATATATATATATATATATATATATATTACACAGCAAGTTACATATATGTACGCAGATATATATCCATGTAGGTATATACGGACATAGTTTTATATATATATATATATATGTAAGCAGATATATATTTATATATATATATATATATATATATATATATATATATATATATATATATATATATATATATCTTTATATAGGTATATATGGCCATACATCTGTTGATAGCAATGGTAGATTAACTAAAACATATATGTCCACATGCACCATTAATGGGGTTGAGAGGTCCCAAACAATATACGTCTTGTACGAATAGGCATACCCCCCACAGCCAAACACATCTGCCCTGCAATACACTACCAAGTGTTGCAGATCCCATAACCAGGATCTGACATGACATGGGCACAAGATGTAAACAGTACTACATCCCACCTGTATGATGTTAGGCTGGTATTGGTAAAATATCATGTAGTACAGTCTGGTTCCCAAAGGAAATGTAAAATGTGGAAGCTATCAACATCCCCAGGATACATACACACAGACACATATATGAAGATACAGATATACACACACACACACACACACACACACACACACACATATATATATATATATATATATATATATATATATATATATATATATATATACACACATATATACAGATATACATGTGACTACACATACACACGCAGAAATATGTACAGTAAGATACATATGTAGAAGGTGCACACAGTATGGAACAGCCACTATGCCTACAGTTAACACCTTAACAACTGGGCACTGTATGATCCACCCATACAAATGACAATTGTTGCCTGCAACATATACCCACAGAGAGGTCATAGGAAAATACACCACACACACGTTTGCAGAAATGGAAAACCTTTATTTGTGTACAATTACAGTTCTATATCCCATGCCATATAGCTGTTCAGACACTGACATCCATATAAACAGAGTAATGCAACTGTGAAACAGTTATACTAATACAGTAGTCTGGAAAGGTTCACAACTGTTGCTGTACAGGCCAATCCCTTCAAATTGTGCAATAGTAAAGACAGGCTGGTCCATAGGATACAAAACAATCAACAGTAAGTAATGCAGGTGTATAGTTCAGCAGCCTCTATCTACACTCTGTACAAAATCACTAGGTGGTAAAGACTTCAGTTGACCAAATGGGATGTAACTGCTACATAAGGCATAACTGACACCATCACAATCACACTGACAAACAGAACAGTCTGTATGGCAGGAGGCAGTAGGCCTGCATTAACCCAATTTATGTAAGTAATGTAAATATAGGTGAAGTATATGGTACTGTACATCCAGATAACTTAAGGTAGCTCACCCCTGATACCTCCACATTTTGTAACAGCCTAGGTCATTTATGTTGCACCCCCTAGACTCAGTAATACAGGGCCATATACCACTGTTACATACACTGGCCTCTGGAGTGCATAAGGGCACACATGTATTGTGTAGGTGAAGCCCACACATATATGGCCCCAGCCCCACCGTATGTGTGGGGGATACAACAGCAGTGGACTGATGGCAGCAATGGCAGTGTGATATACTCACAGCCCACTACAGAACAACTCCTGACAGCATGTCATATGTGCAAAGCTTGGTATGTAGGTGGAGGACAGAGGCTGGAACACAGGCCCATATGTGGAAAACTGTTGCCATACACTAAGCAAGTCGCTGGTGTTACAGGATAGTCTGCAACATACCCTTAGTCAGGGAATTGAGGTTAGAAATATAAATGGATTTAGCCATGTACTGATAGCACTCAACACAAACACTGCCAGTGAAATATCTGACACAGGACCTGTGTGGTGGACAGGCAAATCACGATAGGCACACCTCTGGCCACCAAGAGGATTGGCCCACAGTTGATAGCTATGCAAACAGACTGCATTCCAAGGTAAACTAGTATGTACACACACACACACACACACACACACACACACACACACACACACACACACACACACACTGTAACACCAGTACTATACAAAGCATAACACAACTCTACTCACACTCTGTGTGTAGTTCTGGAACCTCCTACAAATATGTAGCTGCCCTGAGTTTGCCAGTTCTCCTGTAAGAGGTATTACTACCTGCTGTCTGAAACACTGATGCCCACACACAGGAAGGATGTCCATCACAAAGGAAAGGTAAAGAGACCACACCCACATGATGTATGGATTTATAGTAGGTGGTTGCCATGACAGTGGTAATTGGAAGTACTACACAGCAAGCTGCATGCAGTTAGCAAGTGGAGAACACTGATTGGTGCAGAGGCTATCACCTGATCAGGTGCATCACCTACTAAAGCCAGGCTACAATCTATTCAAAGTAGCTCAATACATTTACTGGAGAGGGAGGGAGAGAGAGAGAGAGAGAGAGAGAGAGGGAGAGGGAGAGAAAGTGAAAAAAGAGACAAAGCTCTTGAAACTAACAGCTGATGTCACAGGCATTTAGCCAGCTGCCATTCAACAAGACATCATTCCCACAACAGGTATGAGAAGTATATATACATGTAATAGAATGTAGTACCTGGTCCATCATAATGGGATAGATGATGTGGAATGAGTTATATGTGCCATCAGGTGTTGTGATGATGTTCAACTGAACAACTGCTATGGACAATAGTGTCTGTCCCTGTGGGTAGTGGGCCATAGCCATTAACTGTGCAGGTCAGCACTGGCAGACAAGATGTAAGCCATCATAGTGTGTGTTGTGTAATGGGACGTATGCATATTATGTGGCCAATAGCTGGTGGTGGAAGTAATGGCATTATGATGGACATGTGGAAGCCATGGCCCACCACCGGCAGGATACTCAGGTGAGTCTGTAATGTAGAATGCCAGAATGCCATAGGTGTGTAATAGGGTTACCTGCATATACCCCTCTAATGTCAGACCATGTTCATATGCAGCATCTGTCTGTGTTGTAGCAAGGCAGAACAGTGCAGCTGTGCAGGAAGGTATTGTGAGATTGTGGAGCTGATGTCTAAATGTACCCCACATATAGGTATGCATATGTGTACATATGTCACATATATAATATATAAAGATATATATGTATATCAGCATGTATGTCCAGAAATATGTATATACCCATGTGTAAACATATATATGCAAACATATATACATCATATATATCTACACATATATAGATATATACCTATATGCACATGTCTACATATATACAAACACACACACAAACATATATGTATGTAAAGACATGTCCCCTATATCACTATAACAGTGATGTGTGCTATGTGCGAGGCAACAGCACACATAGCAATACACACAGATATCTACAGCTGGCAGTGTGTGCACCATGGATGGGGATATCATTTTAGTCCCTTATTGGCACCACCTTGCCCCTGTCTGTGAAGTATGCAATGGGAATATGGGGAAGTATGGCAGGTACACATGTGGAGGTGTTCAGGATTGGTAGATATAGAGGACAGTCGACAGTGGTGGTATGTGACACATGTGGTGGGTAAACACCGTGGATGGTGTGTGTGATCTGTGATGTGGATGCCCCATGGTCCCCGATATGGTCACAATGAGAACAAGCCTCCTACCCACTGTTACTCACAACAGCAGTCCATGTACTGAAGGTGCCTGGTCTAGAGGCTGAGCAGGAGGAGCATGTTGGCCCTGTGAATGTGTACTGGGTGCCTCAGACTGATGTGGCACATCCCTCATGTGTCTATAGAGCCCAGTATAGAAAAGACCCTAGACCTGAGCTCAGGGGACCGGAACATGTCAGTGTGTGCCCTGAGGGGGAGACAACATCCCCTGGGTGGTTCCACCTGATGGTATTGCTGTAACAGTACATGAGGAGGCCCCAGCTTGGGACACACATGTGATGTGGCCAGGTATCATGGAGAGGTGGATCTGCTGGCCAATAGAACATATACATGTTATTGTGTCACTGTTATAGAACATTTGTTGGTAGTAATAGTCTATACAATCCCAGTACATATCCAACAGCATGCATAGATATCCCCAATAACACAGACTGTCAGATGAGCAGCAATCTCAGAGCAGCCATACCAATGGCATATATGTAACCATAGTGGCCCTGACAATGGCATGCAGGTGAATAGTCTGTAACAGGCCAGCAATGATAGTGTCCACACAGGGGACATGGCTACAATCACATAACAGAAGATGTGGTACAATACAATATCTGTCCAAATGGTATTTAAGCTGTAGCCATACCTAATGAGTTGTGTGTACAGTCTGTTGAAGCTGATATGGTGGGGGGGGGGTGACAGAGATATGTATTACAAACTGTGGTAACCTTGCCATATGAGCTACTCAGACCTGTTTCCATCTTTATGTCTTTCAGCCAAGAGAGCACATGCATGGTTGCCCACCTATTTCAATGCTGAGAAGGACGTGTTGATAGCACACATGATCCAGTACTATCCATTGCTGTTTGGAAGGCATGAACATAAGCAGCAAGAGAGGACCACCCTGTGGAATGACCTAGTCCACAGGGTCAATGATGGCAGACTGCACAACCGCAGTTATGAGCAGGTCTGGCATAATTGTACTGACCTGCTTTGCAATGCCCATTGGCATGCTGCTGCAGTCCAGGAGGATCACATTGCCATGGGGGGCATGCTATCCATCCCCCCTGACACATGTGGAGGAGCTCCTGGCCAGCCTCGTGGCACCTGCCTGTCCGGACCACCAACAACCACTGGACCCCTTTGTGGAGGTGGGTGTCACCCACACACCAGCTGAGGAGTGTGCAGGTAAGGAGACATGGCACATCAGTAAACCACTGTTGTGTAAACATCCATATTGGTACAGGTAGATTATGCATATCTGACATGTCATAGATTTATTGTGTTGCTGCATTGTAGTGATAAACAGATGCCCAGATGTGGTGGTATCTTGGGAATGTACCATTGATGTATGGTAGCACTGCACCCAGCCTGTAGCAGTGCTACAGTTGTGGCCACTGACATTGTATCTCTCACCCTCTTATGTAGGTCCCTCTGGGACAACAACAAGGCAGCAGCCTGTAGCTGGTGAGTATGTTTTATGTAGATGCTTTCCAACACACCGGGCATGTAATGGTGATGGTATATTCCATGCACACATTGAACACACCTACCCCAAATGCATGCTGTACATGTGCATGTATTGTTGCTGTGAAATGCACGGTCTCACAGGGGTGACCATGATGGGGTATTGGAAAGGTATGTCAGACACCTGCATGATAACTAACATCCTGTTATTGTGGAATGTGTCCACAGGGAGTAAAATACTGGTGGTAGACATGGCCTACAGTAGTGACAGGTTCTGAACAACACCCATATACAGTGCAACACCAGTGTATATACCTGCAGGACAATTGCAACTGCTGCAGAGATACACTATGGCATAAGGCATCACAGTAGTCCACATTATCAGCTGGGTCTAGGCTGCAACACATGGTGTTCAGTGTATGGGACACTGCAAAATGACACATGTGTAGGGCTTACTTGTCATGCATCTGCATTAAAGCTGAAAGGGGGGTTTCAGAATGACACACCAGTGCACTGCAGCAGGGATCCTAAGGATGGTAGGAATGGCTCAATCTGCACATAGTCAGGTTCAGGACCTGTGGTAGCCATACCCCTACTGACACAGCAATAGTGATGGCAGTGTGTGAACACTATGGGATGTGCACATGAGTAGACCTTGCAATCATGCAGAATAGGGGGACATGTGTAGGGCAGTCTGAACATACACTGGCAAATGCCGATGGCCCACGCTGGTATATCACTGCCAGGAGCAGTGACTGCTGTAGTACACACAACATGAGGTGTGATAAATCGTCATGATAAGGGTGTGCACACATATGCCTGCATGGTGTGTATGCATTGCGGTCAACAGCTGCACACCTAACACAATCTGTAGACACTGCATGTGAAAGTACAGGACATATATCACATACCAGGCTCATGTACTGCTAAGATATGCGGTGATATGGCCCCATGGCAGATCAAGGATGTGTGTGTAAAATCAATAAAGGTTTGTACACCCCCCATAGCCACGGTATGCTCTGATGTTTGTCAGTGTAAGAGTTTTGCAGTGGTGATACATGGTCTGTTGATGTTGACAGCTGTAAATCAGGCATCAGGCATTCACCAGTGACAAATGTCCACATATCATCCCAGGTATATGTTGCTGAAAAACATAGGGGCTGTGAGAAGTAAAGCTGACATAACTGACACTGTACTACACATTCTGCAATGGGTTGTACACCTGTGAGTTGTGGTGCACAGTACACGGCAGGGTGCAGAACAGGTGCACAGCAATACTGTGTTCATGGGTGCAGTGGTATCCAGGGGAAGGGGCATCACCTAGTGACACAGCACATGCATAACACATGTGTATACTGATGCTAGCATGGTTTGACTATAGCTGAACTGCATGCTGCTCTGTAGCATATGTTCTGCATGTTGGCAGATGGTTAATAGGAGGACTGTGTGTACTATCATTGTGCAACATCACCTGTATGTATGTGTGTGTGTGTGTGTGTGTGTGTGTGTGTGTGTGTGTGTGTGTGTGTGTGTGTGTGTGCGTGTGCATTATGATGGTTAGTTAGTTTGCCTGCAGGGTCACTCTGGTGAAGTGGAGGGAGGTAAAAGCATGTAGAATGTGTGTGCACATGTGTGTGTTTGTGTGTGTGTGGCCATGTATGCACATGTGTGATTATGGGGTGTTCATATGGCTGTACCTCCCTTTGGGACCATGCAGTACATGAACATGGACTTCTACATTACACACCAGGAATACCTGCCATGTGTGTAATCACAGGACAGCAATTAGTATAATATGGTCTGTAGCATGGAACAGGCACCCAGAGGGAAGGTAGACTCCAGGTACACATTTAATATCACAGTCAGCAGAGAGGTCACCTACAACCCACATATGTAGCTCTACAGATGCATTGGGGAAGTACTAGTCAACACCAGTGAGTGTATCCAAATATTACAGTTGTCACATGATTTGCTGATAGAGCAGCATATCTGGCATGTACTGAGGATTGCATAAACATGACACACCAGTGGGAGGTATTATGGGTACAACATAGTAGCCCACACTTATAGGGGCCATGCACATCATTTCCAGGCATACAGAGGGTGCATACCGAATGACAGCAGTGAGGCCATGTAAATCTACTACACACAGGTCAGGCAGGTAAAGTAGCAACAGGCCTTGTGGCTGCTTGTGTGGGCATTTAGAGGACTGTGATGTTAATGAGTGGCATCAATGTGTGTATGTTAACAAGTGTGATGCAGGATGGGGTAACATATGGACATATATGTGGGACTGTCTGCAAAGCCATGGACAGGTAGGTATTACGGAGGTGTGTGTGTGTGTGTGTGTGTGTGTGTGTGTGTGTGTGTGTGTGTGTGTGTGTGTGTGTGTGTGTGTGTACTGTTAGGCAATGCTGTACAGGTTTTAAAGTGTGTTTATTGTTTTCCCCACAGGTGGCAAGGTGGGTCAGGGTCCCTCCTGCATGCTATCTGATGTAGGTGTCCATACAGACACCGATGATGATGATGATAATAATGTTGAGGCACAGGTGGGGTTGTCTGGAGCTGACACTGCACCAAGATTTGACATCCCCCTTTTAGCCACCCCACCCCCCGCACACATTTTCAGTGTTTATATGCACCCATCACCAGTGGCCATAGCGGAGGGACAGCTGACGTTCAGTGACAGTGCACAGGAAAGTGTGGTAACAATGCCTAATGTGTCCGGTCGCAGCAGGCATAGCCAGATGTCCGGCAGGCCACCATATAGGCAGATGACCTAGAGTACTCGTGGTAGGGCTGCTGGACATCATACCCCTGGCAGAGGCAACTTAGCTGCTACCAGCTGAAGCATGTTTCAGGCTGTCATGGTGGTGCAGGCACGTATAGAACATTACCACAGACAGGGCCTTAGACTGCAGAGGGCTGCTCTCGTATCTTCAAATGACAACACCCGTGAACTGGATGGTGCCATCCGTGGATTAACTGAGTTCATGGATAGATAGTCTGGTGAGATGATGGCCCTCATCAGCCATGGTCTGTCCATGTTTGAACATGTGGTGGGAGTGTGGCAACATCCATGTGGACGTAGGCCAGTAATGCCAACAGCTGGTAGTCAACATGGACATGCCAGGACACCAAGGGGCTCCCATAGTGGCAGTAGCAGCCCTGGCAGTGTGGGTGGTGTGCTGTCCACACCTCACCATAGTAGGTCACGTGCACATGGTCCTGGTCAATCCCAGGAGGGAGCTGGTACCAGCAGACAAATGTCATCAGCAGATGAGAGTAGCACATCAAGGGCTGTACCTGGAAGTACCCACGGAACCCATTGCAGGCACAGTCCATGTGTTCGTGGCCAGAGGCAGTGAACTGCACACTGTGCCAGGTATGGTCTGCAGCTGTCCATAAACACCTGTATAGGGCAGCCACATGACATAACTGTGTGCATGCATACCCACACACTATGGAAACACACCTAGGGCAACCCCATACCTACACACCACATAACCTCGGCCAGCTCCCCAGAGTACACCCCTCACCCACACACAAATGATGTCAAATGTATAGCCCACCCTTGGCCTCTGGCAAACCAACACCACACCCCATGCATATCATGATACCTGTGCCCCATCCCTATCATCCATACCATTGATGCAGGGGCAGGCTGATATGGTTCTGATGCACTCAATGACTGTACAACAGTGAACTACAGTACTGCAGTGTAACATGTTGTAGGGAGTACAGTGTGAGGCATATTTGGCAGGTAATGTAGCCGTCCAGCAATGATGCATTATAGCTGTTAGTAACACTGGTTGATTGCAGTCCCTATAATGTTATCCATGTGTGTTGTAGGTGTACATGTGTCAGCATGAGGATGGTCTGCAGTCATATTCCACAATGGGTTATGTCACTGTGCTGACACCATGGCTGTGACACATCTGGGGTACAGTCAAACACATTTCACAGGTTACTAAGCCAGTTATTGTCTATGCCACATGGACAGGTGGCCCACTGAGGCATGTATACCCTGCATCCTGATGAAGACCCATCCACATATGTGCACACTGTTACTTGCCAACACTGGAATTAGACCCCTACCTAGCTATGTCATGATACTGATGTCTGTGGCTTATATTGCACACACCGCACAGAGTTCAGGGTGAGGTGTGTCCTAGGTTTCATGGTAGATGCAGAAAATCCCCTGACATGTACAGTATGCTAATGGGGGATGTAATGGGTGTATTTGGACAATACGTAGTGTGACATACCATCATATACACATTTACAGACACATAACAGCCAGACACACATCTGAGATATCAAGGCTTATCGCTGCTAACTTGACCATGTCTCCAATGTATTACAGGTAAGCTGCACACATCACATGCATAACTGGCTTGGATTGTTGTATCAGTTACCTGTATGATTGATGGTGACAGTGGTAACCATAACATGGTACATGGGACATATACCTGGAGTACCTTGGTGTAATAACAGTGTACACAGCACCAACATCCCCCACTGGATATTGTACTCCCTGAAACCATGATGACACTCTGCCATACCCACCATCACACATTGGCCACAACTGTGATACAACCCGTAGTATACCCCAACATTGGTACTACAGGGATATGCATCTCATGCACATGCCACACACATAGTAGGGCATCAATCAAGCATAGATTGCCTGTACATATCCCAGCTGGATAACTGCCATCTGCACATCTGTACAGGGAATGACAGTCATCAGCTTGGCAAGTAGCTATGCAGTAGCATGAGTACATTGACAGACCAGTAAGGGGTATATACTGTGACACAGCTCACACACCAATGATACAAGGAGGCCTCGGTGTCCAGCCATGCTCACAGGTGTGCCTGTTGTCAGTACTACATTAAGCACTGTGCTCTTGCCTGGGTTAGACTTGTCAACAGTAGTACTGCCATGCTACACTACATGCCAGTATGACAGCACGTACCCTGGGCTACTACATCTGTATGTAACACATTCACATGGATAACAGTGCTGTACAGGCCTCATATATATCTGTGTCCCACACATGACACTCACACCCCTTGCTACTGTAATGACAGTACATAGGTGCATGTATTGTACATGGCATTACATACACTTATTACATGTTATCAGACTGGGTTGTGTGTCCTGGTTACCAGGGCTAAGCTATGTTTAGCAAGTATCAACACTGCTGCAATATAACAGCTAAGCGTATTTGCACACTGGTAAGCACTGCCTACACCGTCTAAGTGCTTGCACATTTACCCATAGCTTAGCACCACTTAGCTTCACACAAACCCATGCAAACCCACTTAAAGCTGCTCAAAACTGCCTCAACTACTCTGTATCTGACAGCCCTTGTCCTGCCCGGCAACAAAATGAACAACTCTTGAACCAAGGACCCTGTACACTGAAGTCACAACACTTAACCACTACGCCATGACCACTGTGAAGACTGCTGTTGTTTTACCAATATAGCTGTCAATACACATATTGAGTAGTATTGAACATTTGCCTGTAGTTCCTAACTTGTGTAGTCCTTGTTATTAATATGACTGTTGCATCACATATGTTGTTTTATCATAATGTGCACATAGTAGATACAATAAGATACATGTGGGAGCGTATACACAACCGTGATGCTTACTCATGACAGGAATATGGTTGCATACATATCATAGGTCTATATATGTCTACATGTACATACACGTGTATACTCATACATATGTCTGTATACACATCTGTATAGTGCTTCATATATATGGCCATCTGTACATCTCTTTGTATATATATATATATATATATATATATATATATATATATATATATATATATACACACATATATGTTACATATGTGTATATATAGGTATATGTATATGTATATAAAGATATATGTGTATATAGCTATATATGTATGCGCATCCTGCGTGTACAGATATGCCTAGTTATGTTGGTATATATGTAGATATCTATAACTATATGTGCATACATATCTATTCTGATATACCTACTACTGTCAATATATCTGTAGATATCCATACATGCATACACATCTATTCTGATATACCTACTACTGTCAATATATCTGCAGATATCCATACTTATATGTGCATATGTATCACTATCTGTATATGTGTAGACATATATTGTTCTGTATATGCATATATCTGGGTGTGTATATGTATATCTATGTACATATACATACCCATTTATATATGTCGATATGTATATGTGTAATTATATATATAGATATCAGGATAATTATATGTACATATATTTTCACCGTATGTCCTGAACATGGACTGTAGCCCTACCTCAGCCCCTATAGTCCCAACTTCATAGTGCAAGGGAATGTCAGGTATGTATAGCAAGTATATTACTAGACTATTGCTACTGTAATAGGGATTGTCTTCACAAACATGTTGTGTGTGAAAGGTCACATCTGCTTTTCACCATGTGCACCATTGGCTACTGATTAACATCCTAAGGACATCATAGTACAGTATCGCTGCTAGGACGTAATAACCCTGTGGACTGCAGTAGAGATATTGGCCAATATATGAGGACATCCTGATACACTCTGTATAGTCCAGAGGTATACACAGAACCCCTTAGTGCAAAACATGTGGACCAAGCCTGACAATATGGATGTTAACAGCCATGTAGATGGGTATAACACATAATGACTGGTATACATTTTCCCCCATAGGTTATGCATTCACACACCTCTGTCTGTCCTGACACATAATATCTGCTGGTACAGGGGTGCCATAGCCACATACTACCCACTAAATATTGACATACATCTGTACAGCATCCCACTAGTCTGTCTAACATACATGACTGTTAAGGGAGGTCTGGCAGCAGTACATCTGGGAAATATCTGGACATGACATCTCACTGGGTAAGTACACTAAGCTGCTAGGCATGTAACAATGCACTGTGCATGCTACAGGCAGACTGGCTCAACACTGGCCTACATCTCCTATAAGGAAATGCACATGTACCTGCATATATAGCATGCTCTACATGCATGTCACAGCACAGGGTAAGATACACCTGTGTGAAAGTGCATAACCACAACCAATGTGAACACACCCATAGCCACATATGGTAAGCTAGCATAATATTACAGTATTTGGACTATCTGTTCAACACCATCCTCATATATGCCACTCACAGACTAAACCTACATATACTGGGCTGCTACACAGTGTGGCCTGATGCCTGTCTGTGGTATGGGACATGTGTGTGTATGGCCCTATGATCATGTAAGCCAGTATGGTAACATACAGTGGAGCAGCATGTAACATCAGATAGGATTGGACCTAGAACAATGACATCTACCACAGTCTGTACACAGGCCAAAATACATATTAACAATACACATACTGTCGACATTCACCTTAATTACACAGATCTCAGTACTGTACAAACAACCACAGAGTCCAGGTTATGTCATCAAATATAACCCCTACTGATATCTCACTGGCTTGTTATCTGATATGATGACACTGTTTATGGTGTACAGCACATATGCACCTCTTAATGCATGACATATGTACAAAGGTTGACAGAGTTGTGGTTGGAAGTGAATATACAGGGCCAATATTGACATGTTGTTGTTATAACCTCATACATTTACTGTTGTAACAGGGTTTGTTGCAACATATCTCCTAAGAGGGATATGAAGTCAGTAACTGTCACGGCTTTCACCATCTACAGACTGCAAAACTTACAGTACTTTCAGCAGTTCACAGATAGATGCTCTGTGGGTAACACATGAAACCAAAGGCACCACACACACTGCCCAGTCTGCAGATGACCATACAGATGGGGATTCCTCATAAACATAGAACTGACATGGCAGGTATTAAAACATGTAGAACAGCCATATCCACACACACACTGTTAAACCAACATTACTCCAAATGCAGTATAGCAGCACCTACAGTCTGTAGTCAGGTCAGGCACATCCCCCTCCTGGGTGTTGCCCTGTTTCCACAGTGTATGTTGTTAGAGTAACTCCCCAATCCATCTGAGATGCTGTTTGCCAAACAACAGATCTAGTTCCTGCTCACAGTGAATGAAAAGGCCCAACACCAACATGTTGTTCCTAGATAATGGAGTGTGTTTCTATGCAGTTGGCTATGGGAATGTTACCACAGCTGTTCCACATGCAATCGGCTAGGGGAGGGCTGCAATTCATGCAGAAGCCATCAGCTGATCATGAGCATCACTTAAAATGCACATGCTGCTGCCTAAGCAAAGCAGGTGTAGGTCTCCACATCCAGCAGAGAGGGAGTGAGAGAGGCAGACAGAGGCAAAGACAAGTCAGGGAGGGGTGGGAGAGTAAAGCATGTTTGTGTCACACACCTACCAACTCAGGGTATCAAACACCTGCTGAGTATGTAGTGCTATCAATGTCTATGCAGCTATTGAATGCACCACATAGGTTACATGTTGTGGAGCCCTCAGAATGTATATGTGATGGTGAGTGACATCTGCAACAGGGATATGGTAGCTATACGGTAGGTGTAGTACACGTTCCTGTCCACATGAACAGGTGCCAGCATCAACACAGCCACATTCTCACAGGGACGCACACACATTGACACAATTGGCAAGGCCAGGAATACAACCCATCACTAGTGAGATTGCCACAACACATTACTGTGCAGGTATCACATGCACCACAGGGGTCATATGGAGGTTATATGGGCAAAAGGTATGGAGAGGTGTCTGACATCAAACAGCATGCTTCAATATGCCACTGGGGTTGTAGTGCATATGAATGTGAACATATGCATCATACAACACACACATAGTGCCAGTACTGACATGCATGGGTGCATTGATTCATGAGTGTTTAGTGGTCAACTGTGCCAGATGGCTATATAAGACTAGGTGATGGGTACACCTTGCCATCAGGCCACATGACAATGATCTGTATTGTGGCTCAGGGGTGTAGATTCTGGATTTGCCCACACAGGTGGGTATTGTATTCACCATCCTGTCACCTGGGTGGCTATTGCGTGTGGGCAATGCTGTACATTGCTTGCCATGTATGTGTTCCTTAGTCCATGACATGGACTGTGTCTGATGTGCACACCTCCCACATGCAAGTACAGTGACATGTGGACCTGTAGCTGGGGTGTCTGGCCCTTGTTGTGTACACAGATTATCATCAGATGTGCCAGTCTTGGCCTCGTGTGGCAGGATCTGGTAATGGACAGCAGGTTTATCCTGCACCTACATTGATAGCATGCTAATGGTATTCCCTGGTGTCAGTGGGATCTGCCCATACAGAGCATGTTTTCAGGCATGGTATGTCCTTTGTGGGTCATATTTGATGGCACCACAGGTGTTGTAGGTGTCCAGTGGGGAACACGAGGAATGTGCACTGTCTGCATGTACGTGCCTATTGGGTAGATGGACAGGGTGCCATGTCTTCTGTAGGCCACTGCAATCACTCCATGGTTACTATCATTGGGCAATATACAGTGTACTACCAACATAGTGGCTGTTGCCTAGGCAAGTGTGTGTATGAGGCATGGGTTGAGAGTCTTCTCTGTCTAATACTAGGGTTACTAACTTTGTTTGCCTGGCCTTGATATCACATGTATGGGTATGGATCTGCACCCCAGCTTCTTGGCTATTTCACATCTGTTATCCCTGTACGGTGGACATTGTGATATATACTAGGGCCACCATATATGAAATTTACAAAACCTGCTCCACATTGGGCCCAGTTGTTACACACTCACACCCTCCTCCACACAGGATACGAGTTACAAACACAGACACATGTCATGTCTGGGATTAGAACTCCTACCTATCTATTTTACTACACTACAGCAGCATGCAGTTATAGTACGCACCACAGAGATTACTGGAGTACTTTTTCCCCAAAGGTGTATTTCACATTGGATGACATCAGCAGGATTGTGAAAGTAGGGCATTTGAATTGTAGTGAGTGTGGCTAGGCTAAAATGCACTGTTCCCTACATAGACATTGAAACACACACAAAACATCCACAACCGACATGTGTGGGTATAGAACCCCTAACAGAGATCTATATCACACTACAGCATGATGCTGCTATAGGATGCACCATGGAGATTACTGGAAAACTCCTTCCCCAAATGTGTATTTCACAGTGAATGACATTAACAGGATTGCCAAAGTAGGGCATTTGAATTGTAGTGAGTGTGGCTAGGCTAAAATGCACTGCTCCCTTCACAGACATTGAAACACACAAAAACATCCACAACCAACATGTGAGGGTATAGAACCCCTAAAAGAGGTCTATATCACACTGCAGCATATCACACTACAGCATGATGCTGTTATAGGATGCACCATGGGGATTACTGGAAAGCTTCTTCCCCAAAGGTGTATTTCACAGTGAATGACTATCAGCAGGATTGCCAAAGTAGGGCATTCAAATTGTAGTCAGTGCGGCTAGGCTAAAATGCACTGCTCCCTACACAGACATTGAAACACACACAACTGACATGTGTGGGTATAGAAACCCTAACAAAGGTCTATATCACATGACAGCATGAAGCTGTTATAGGATGCACCACAGGGATTATTGGGGAACTCCTTCCCCAAAGGTGTATTTCACAGTGAATGACATCAGCAGGATTGCCAAAGCAGGGCATTTGAAATGCACTGAGTGTGACTAGCCAAAAATGCATTGCTCCCTACACAGACATTGAAGTACACACATAACAACTGCCCTGGATGGGAATAGAACCCTACCAGAGTTATATGTCACACTACAGCAGTACGCAGTTGGGGCACGCACTACAGAGATTACTGGGCTACACTCTTCCCAGAGATGTATTTGTAGGTGGATGACATCATCAGCCTTACCAAAGTATAGCATTCAAATTGTATGTAGTGTGACTACCCTAAAAAGCATTGCTCTCTAGAGACAGACACACACACAAACACACACTTGCCATGTCTGGGATTAGAACTCCTACCTAACTAATTTATCATATTATAGCAGTACACAGTTATAGGATGCACTGTGGAGTTTACTGGGCTCCAATTTTCCCAAAGGTGTATTTCTAAGTGGATGACATCAGCAGCCTTGGCAAAGTAGAGCATATGAATTTTATGGAGTGCCTAAAAAGCATTGCTCTCTACATAAACAGACACACACACACACTTGCCAAGTCTGGAATTAGAACTCCTGCCCAACTAATGTATCACACTAAAGCAGCACACAGTTATGGCATGTGCTACAGAGATTACTGGGCTACAACCTTCCAGAGATGTATTTCTAGGTGGATGACATCAGCAGCCTTATCAAAGTAGAGCATTTCAATTGTAGGGAGTGTGACTACCCTAAAAAGCATTGCTCTCTACACAGACAGACACAGTTGCCAAGGCCAGAATTAGAACTCCTACCTAACTATTTTATCACACTACAGCAGTACACAGTTATGGCATGCACTATGGAGATTATTGGGATACAACCTTCCCAGCGATGTATTTCTTGGTGGATGACATCAGCAGCCTTACCAAAGTAGAGCAATTTAATTGTTGGGAGTGTGACTACCCTAGAAAGCATTGCTCTTTGCACAGACAGACAGACACACAGTTGCCATGTCTGGGTTTGGAACTCCTAGCTAACTAGTTTATCACATTACAGCAGTATGCAATTATGGGATGCACCACAGAAATTACTGGGCTACAATTCTCCCAAAGGTGTATTTCACAGTGGATGACCTCAGCAGGCTTGTCATAGTAGGGCTATGAGGAGGGCAGTGTGTGTGCATGGGCCATAACTCATTCATCTAGAGGTTGACACACCACATGTGGGCACACACTGGGTCATATTTCACAGGTATGTGTATACAGCTGCTAGATGACTACTTCCTTGTGCAGTCATGTTGCACAGCTAGCACATGCATCACATAGTCTGTAATGTTGGCAGATACTGGTGGCTAGTATATGCAGTGAGTGACATCTGAACCTCATGTGGTTGGGGCCCTTTGGCTGTGTGCTGGGTGGGATAGACGGATAGCTCCTTGTCACAGTAACCCACTTCCACACATCTATGTACATCTACCCTTGGCTTATTATAGTGTGCTGTTCTTACATGTTGTTGTTGTTGTGTCTTTCAACTTTTCCTGGTTAGGGGTCACCACAGCGGAACTCCAGTCCGCTAATGATACATATATGTCTGTATTCCTATCCACTGTGTGCGCAAGGCATGAGAGGTGCATACTGAGGAGTGTCTGCACTAACAACTGCGACTGCCAGATATGTCTGGTCCACTGGTGTTTGCAGACAAGGCCTTCATGTGTGTGTGAGCATGCCTAGTATGCCCATCTGTATTTAATGTGTGGATCGAGTTCAGATAGTTTGTACTGCAGTGCTGACCTTTGTGTTGTACACCAACAGGTAGCATGCTGTTTCTGCAGGGTCTCCATTGAGCATTTGCCATTGACTGTTACATGTCTGCATAAGATGGGGGGCTCAACTGACTATATCTTCATTTCTACACAGGATTGGGGGGGGCACACCTGACTGTTATTACATTTCTACATAGGATGGGGGAGCACACCTGACTATTTCTGCATTTCTACACAGGACTGGGCACGGGGGCACACATAACTGTTAATACAGTACTACATAGGATGGGGGGAACACCTATCTATTTCTACAGTTCTACACAGGATTGGGGACACACCTGACTGTTATTACATTACTACATAGTGGGGGGCACACTATTTCTACATTTCTACACAGGATTGGAGGGGCACACCTGACTGTTATTACATTACTAAGTAGGATGGGGGGCACACCTGTCTATTTCTACAGTTATACACAGGATTGGGGGCACACCTGACTGTTATTACATTACTATGTAGGATGGGGGGGGCACACCTGACACTTGTACACATTTGCTATGACTGTACTGGTATGTCAGGTACTCCATTTCATTCTGTATTCTTACCTATCGTGCTGACTAGAGGCATACCAGTGTACTACAGATCATAGCTTTGGTTGCCCTACATATTAGTGTCTGACTTCCTACCCTTCAGAACTAACATCCCACTGCCTGCCCTGCTGTAGTCTGTCTGTGTAGGCCGGGGGGAGGTTAAACATAGCCATCATTCAGGGGCCATAGCATAGGCTTTGTTTGTGTTTGTCTACACCTGCCCTGTGGGATGAGACTGTTGTTGGGTATGTGAACTGCCCTGACTGGCATGTGTGAGTCATATGGACACACATGGCACCCAGCACATTTCCTGCAGTGGGTTTTGTCACCCTGTGTAGTACTGACTACTGTGGTGACTCCAGTATGTGTTACAGATGTCATGGTGCTACTATGGGTGTCTACTTTCTGCTGCCATAACATTCAGCCACCCACTTACCTTGCATGCTCACATCCATACCATAGATACAGGTAACGACATATTCTACTCCATTTGGCAATTGGTAGGTTGATTGCCTTACCTTGAGGGTGTGCCAAAACTGTGGATGGTGCTAGAGGGATGCCTATGTCAGATGC
Source organism: Protopterus annectens (assembly GCF_019279795.1). NCBI lineage: Eukaryota > Metazoa > Chordata > Ceratodontiformes > Protopteridae > Protopterus > Protopterus annectens. Next base: position 1,284,685,283 of record NC_056744.1, on the reverse strand, counting down.
ACATAGTACACTCCCTATACATGTTGGAGCACAGGTAGTGTCATGTTTGGCATCCCTTTTACTGTATGTGTAAGTCAGAGAGAGGTATCATTCCCTGGGTCCCTACTGTGTCAGTGTATGTGGTATGCGTTGCCTCTGCCACACCCTTGGCATATTGGGCATGCCTCCATCTGCCTACTGGGGCAGGTTCAGGTTGTTCCTCCTCTGAGTCACTCTGTGCCTGTGCAGGCCTTGGCATTGGTGGGGGGCTGTGTGGCCCTGCCCCATGCTGTTCCTGCTGCAGCTGTTTCCGCAGGATCATACTGTGTAGCATGGCACATATCATAAGAATTTGGGTACATGTAGCTGGTGAGTACTGCAAGGCTCCACTGGATGTGTCCAGGCACTGGAACCATGACCTGAGCATCCCAAACACATGCTCTATTATAAGTTTGGTCTGTGGGTGTGCCTCATTATGCCGTTCTTGTTCAGGTGTGTGTGCATTTTTGATGGGTGTAATCAGCCATGGCTCCAGTGTGTAACCAGCATCCCCACTATGTGACCATAAGGGATGTCCCCATTGCAGATCTCTGGTACAGCTGCGTCAGATGCCATATGTGGAAATCGTGATAGCTTCCAGGGCAGCCAGCACACACATTCATTATAATGCCCTGGCATCACAGATGACTTGGCAGTTGATGGAGGGGAAGCCTTTGTGGTTGATGTAGACCCTACCCTGATCACCAGGTGGCACTTTGATGCATATGTGCATGCAGTCTGTAGTACCCACTACCTCAGGGTATTCTGCTATTTGGTGGAAGAGATGAATACTGCTGGCCAACATCTTACGGGTGTTGGGGAAATATACGTGCTCACTGGCATGTGCTGACATGGCATCCAGGAACTGGTGGAATACTCTGGATGCTGATGCCTGTGAGATGCCCATGATATCCTCCTTTTAGCTTTGGGAGGTACCTGTGGCTAGTATTCCAAGGCCTATACATACCTTGGTATCCACTGGGATGGGTTCCCCTCGGTCAGTTTGGTGTGTCAGGTGTGGCCAGCACAGCTCAACAATTTACTGTAGGAGGTCCCTGTCCACCCTATAGTGCTCCACTATCTCCAGCTCATGTAGGCCCTGGTAGGTTATCCTGGGTCTGTACACTCTTCTCCGTCTCCTCACTGTGGGTTGATCAGCAGCATTCACATTCTTACTACCCTCAGCCTCTTGCACATGTTGTTCTATGCTGCCTGCTGCAACCCTTCTCATTTTGTAGGTTTATTTGTTAAAATTTTCCTGCTTGTATACACTGGTGGTGTAGAGTGTGGGAAAAACCAGAGGGGAAGGTGTTTGCATAGTTGATATTAGTGTTCTGGGCTGGGTTGGTCTGCTGCCTGAGTAATTGGCTGATTCTGATACATTTCACCTGCCAGCTATGCTAGTTCTCCTTGATTACATTCCTACTGCTGTTTTCCCTTCCCATTGCCTTCCTGTTTAAGCCTGGGGGCGTGCCGCGCAAATAGAGTGCTCAAATGTGCACAGTGCTGCTATTTCCTGGTTTAACCTTTTTTGTCTTCCTTTAAAACCTAGTGTGAGGTGCGCACACCCACTTAGGCAATGTAAAGAGTGCTGTGCATATTCAGACACACCCCTTAGCTGTGCTAACCAAGCCACAGGGCTCCAATCTGTTTACAATATGTCTGACACACACACCCATGATGTCACCTAATTCCTAGACTTGCACCAAGCTATTCCTACTCTTACATTGTTGGAACCTGACTCACATGCTGGGGAAAACTGGGATTCACTATCATTCCCCTCATTTGCATAGGATTGCTTGCTAATGCATAGTTACATATCTCACACTGAGCCTCCCCCCTTAGCAACCACTACTCACTGGCCATGTTGTCTTCTGCCTGCCATTGACTTGCACGGCAGAATACTGATTTTAGTTAGAATGCTTAATTTAGGTTTATTTTATTTCTCCTGATCCCATTTGCCCTCCGCTGCCCTACGCTTAAACAGCTGAGATTGTCTAAAAAAATAAAAAGTTGATTGTTGTATTTTTTTCACTGTTTGCAATGACAATTGCCTTATACTTGGCAATTGGCATGCTTACTACTTGATATGCAGCCTTTATTTGGAGCTGTCACAGCTCCGTTTTGGATTTTGCAGAAATGTACTCATTTACTAACCGAGTACATTTCTACAGATTTCACTAGTCCTGCATGGCCAGTTGCAATCTTCCTAGATTGGAAAATCAACTCATTTGCATAGAATTCTCCTGCAAATGGGGTGATTTGCATACAGGGGCTTAGTCCTTGCAGGATTAGTGCAGAAGCGCTCGTGCATGCCCCTGCAGGCTGTTCCTGGATCGCACGGCAGACATATTGCCTGCTAGAGCTCCTGCACCAATCTTGCATGCCGTGCAAGGCATAGAGAATCTGGGGGAAGCATGAGACCAAGGTTAGAAAATAATGAAAATTACTGGACTGAAGCAATTTAATATGTTGTGTTCAGGATAGCAGTTCAGTTAAGGATAGTGAGTTTGGTCAACCTGTTCCTTTGGAAAGGATTGCAGACACTCGAGCCTGAGTACAGAAGATAGGACAAATAAAGGCATTGTTCAGGACGATCAGAATATGATGTGCAGAAACTTTAAACACTAATTATTTATCAGCACTGTTAATGAAGACAGTATTCAAATATTGTGAATGTCTAATAAAGCCTTATTAAATAAACTACAGTGTTTGGAAAATTCATTCTGAAAAGTTCATGAAACTTGGTCCATAAAGGAGATACTGGCACCTGTTCAGCATGAGTTTGGGTAATTAACAGATAAAGACTTTAGTTCTCAGTCTCATCACAGTGTTTCCAGCTAATTAAAATACAGTACAGTCTTATCAATTCTTACAATGACACCTGAACAGGCCTGCTGTCTGGGCAGAGATATATAATTCTTGCAACCAAGCAAGCAGCTACTCTGGACTCCGAGACGGTTGTAGCGTGTAACCCTTTCAAATCCAGTTTTCAGTGCAGCATATATTTTCATAAGTTCACAGTGACTGTTTTTCCAAGTCAATACAGCAAAAGTACTACAAACATTTCAACAGCACTCCAGTGGTTTTCCAGCTGAGAGACCCCAGTAAAGGTAATCAATGATGCTAAAGACCACCCTTTCAGTGAAGGTATCGTTCATTTCTAGACTTGGTCACAATACGTGTGTTCTACAAAAATCTACAGAATAACAGTGTTTCATTCCACTACATGTGTTCTACAGAGTAAAACAGACATCAGCAAACAGACAGCTGCATTTCTCATTCAGAAAAGACTTTTCAGTAAGACAGCACAACACAACCTCTGCATATAGTCAACACATCTGTTAACCAAAGTGCACAGTAGCAGTGTTTATTTCAGAACATTTTCAAACAATTTCAGCAGACCAGTCTTAAATCAAAGCAGTGCTCCTTCAGAACATAAAAGATATTACCAGTTAGCAGCTATCTCCACGAACCTTCAAGTTTCCAGTGTGATGTCATACAGCCAAGAAGCAAAAAAGGTTAATAAGCTACAGACAACAGCTCACATTCTTCCAAGACCATGAAGTTATGCAAGACTTTATATGCATTTTTAGTTAACAGCTCAAAAAGTTTAAATTTATCAGTAAAAGTAATTTCTATACCTGTTGTATAAACATGTCAAGTTATACTGCTACAGTTAAAGCATCAGTAAATCTTTGGTTTAAGTTTAAAAATGTTCTCTTAAAGTTAAAGGTTAGTAGTTCAAGAATGTTAAATATTTCTAAATGCAAAAGAGTTAAATTACAGAAGCAAGCTTATGAGTCAGCTTCTGTCACTACGGGTTTGGAATTAATCCTTGTGTACATGCTTCAGCACATACAATTCAAAATACAGAAGTATGTTGCAGTATTAAACATGCAAATGTCAACACAGTCGATATGCATAACATGCAGGCAATGTCTCAAGTTCACATTACTTCATCTAGTTTCTTATTTTCAGAATCAAGTGCAATGTTTGCACTGAAGGGAGATAAGAGAAATCATGGTGTAGATTTTAATAAAGTAAATTCCAGTATAACTGTAGAACATACTTCAGTGCTAAGTAAAAGAATACATTCCATAGCTATCTGTAAAGATCAGCCCCCGGATTTACTAAACATCTGTGCAGGACTAGCTTAGTCCTGCACGGAAGTGACCATTTAGGAGCAGGAAGTCAGCGCGCCATGCATATTAATGATGCATGCTGCCCGAGCTCTTAGGCTTACACAGAGAGTGTGAGAGTGCAGGGGGCATGTCTGAGAGCAGAACTCTCAGAATAAACATGATCCCGCAATGTAGAACAGCAGAAAGGGGTAAGAAATGAGTGATAACATTCATAGGTGACCACATATCCCCACCAACAGTCCCCCATGTGTACAACAGCAACAGTACATATAAATAAAATGAAGAAACCCATTTATTTATTTTTTTAAATCTGACTAAAGCTAACCGTAGGTGCGCGGATGTGCCCATCGCTTAACTATGGTTAATGTAGCTAAAATGGCTGAAGACGATAACAAGGAATATATATGCAAACAAAGTAGCATAGCAATAGTGTAGTGGGCAGAGCATTTACCTCATGAACAAGCATTCCCAGTTTGAGTCCCACTGTAGCACATTCCATTTTACATGGCAGAGCACGTCATGACCAATATTTTTGTTGCATAACCCACTACATAACAATATATTTATGAAATGGAGTACTGCAGTAAATGCACATGTGAGGTGTCAGTATCATAATGAATAAGGCACTAGTAAGCAGGTCTAAGCACAAATAAGTAGAAGTAAGCATATTTAAGCACTAGTAAGCAGGCTTAAGCCCATTTGCGCGATGGTAAGCAATGCCTACACTGGCTAAGCAATTCTGAAGCTAACTCTCTGTAAGCAGATGTAACCGCAGGTTAACAGTGCTTACTATTGTGCAAACCCATGCAAACACACTTACAAATGCTCAAAAGTGCCTTAATCACAGTGTATCCAGAGTTGTTCTGCCCAACAAAAAAATAAACAGCTATGCAGGTCTCAAACCCAGGGCCCTATACACCATAGTCAAAGTAGTTATCCATCAAGCCATCACAGAAGTATAGGAGAATGAGATAGTAGCAAAGAAGTCCTCACCATAGTATAACCAAACTGAACATGTGAAAGGCATCAGTATACAGTCATATGTGCCATAACCCACTGCATAACATAAATATGTGATCTGGAGTACAGCAGTAAGCCCAGAAGTGAGTTGTAATTGTAACAGAGTGTTGAAGCTCCCAATAAAACACAAGGACCCCACAGAGTGCAGGCACACATCAATCAGGGATACCAGGCATACATATAAGGTGTAATGAATAACAACACAATGCCCAAAAGGCATTATAATGAAGGTGTAATGTAAGCAACACTAAGCATTGCACAGGCCAGCTTAGGAGGTGTGAGCAATGTGTAGACCAGCTAACTCATTGTGCCCAGTGGTATACTCCTTTAAACAATGCCAACCCTAGGTAAGCAGGTTTGCCCATAGCTTAGCCTTTTCAAAACTGGCCAATCACAGAAAAGTACGGAAAATCAGCCCTAGTTAAACCCAAGAGGTGGGAATACATCTCATAACTGATTGTAGCTTCCCCTTTCAGGTGCTATGGCAGTAAGGGGAGAAGGAGTGCACTTCTGGGCGCAGTGCTGGTGCATCCAGGAGTCCAAGGTCATGGCAGAACTCCTAGTTAAAGACCATGCACCAAGACTACTGCAGGGCCAGTACCAGGGCTCCCAATATAAGGTGAAGACCTGAGACCATCTTGCCCATGGCCTCACCAGTGTCATTGACATACCCTGAACTGGTGAGCAGGTCAGGCACCACTATGCGGATCTGAAGCAGTGGAGAAGGGAACCTCTTGGAGGAGTGGTTCCAAGAGGCTAGAGCATCAAGGGATGTTCCAGATGTGTGTAAGTATCACCCCAGTATGTGTGTAATAAGTGCCAGCTCAGGTATATCATGGATAGGTATGGTTAAATATTCCTCATGTCTCCCCACAGCTGCAACGGAGCAGGCCGCAAACCTGGAGGCCCACATCTGCCACCTGGAGCGGTTGAGATGCCAGGTAGGTCAGTAATACTCATGCTTTTACTGTCATGGGAAATAAAAATAAAAGTAGTAGTAAATTAATTGCTAGTATAAAGCCTGTATTGTTCAAGGCAAGTACTGTATACACTAGAGAATATGGCAGGGAGAGTCTCATATTGTTCTATGGCAATAAAAGTGTAATATCCTGACAAAACAGGTCTAACTACTGGACTGCATGTGTATATTCTAGTATCATATGGTAATGTATATTTGCAATCATGTAATAGTACTGTAGAATTAAGCACTGTTTCCCACACCATGCACCATAAATTGAATGTGTAGGAATGCATGTATATGACAGGTGTAATCCCCAGAGGCCATTTAGTACAAATGAGAGACACATAGACAGTAAACAGGGAAAACACAAACAAAAAAATGAATAGCACATGCAACTGAGATGTGAACTGTTGTTTTTTTAGCACACACAGCCACGGTTCGAATCTTGCCAGTGGTAGTAGTCTGCATAAAGAATCATACCCCACAACTGTGCAGATATATCCAGAATGTCTATTAAAGTGGCCCATATCTATTGCCTATCAACCTGTGCCCCTGGGAAATCAGTGGGATGATCCCAGACATATAGGCAGCAAATAGGAAATACAACTGACTGACACACATCTATGACAACACACCTGGCACACTAGCAACTCCCCAATACCTTATGTGACAAACAAGCTATGTATGTCCCATTCATAGCCCAAATTGTTAAGCTGCGGTCAAAGTGTGTACAGTAGCAGAGTGAGATGTATGTGCATAATAGTAATGTGGAACCTGGTAATGTATGTGGGAACATTCAGATAGTGCTAATAAACATTCCTCCCACAGGTCTGTCAGATACCAACACTATGAACAGAAATACAAGAATGATATGCAGTTGCTCTGAATAATGAAGTATTATACATCTGTCACCCACACTGTCCTACAACATATAACTGTCTAGGAATTCTGTATTAGAGTGGGGATTAATAACACAGGCAGCAGATTGGAGATATACAGCAATATCAATATAGCAGACACAACTGTGATGGACAGTGTTTAAGTTGTAGCAGACACAGCCATGATCTGAATCCTAGGAGTGGAAGTAGACTGCATACAGATTCATACCCCACAACTGTACACATGAGGCCATATTGTCCAGTATATGTGCCCATATCTGCTGCCTGTCCCCCTGGTAAGTCTGTGGGATGATCCCAGATGTGTAGCCAGCAAACAGGGAATACAAGTGATTGTCAACCATCATGAGAACAAACCTGCCACTGTAGCAACCCCCAAAACTGTTAGGAGAGTAATATTCCAAGTATGGCTTATCTACACTCCCATGTTGTCAAGCTGTGACCAGAGTGTGTACAGTAACAGAGTGAGATGTATGTGCATAATACTAATGTGTAATCCAGAACTTTGTGTGGCAACAGTCAGGTAATGCTAACAAACATTGCTCCCACAGGTACGTTGGATACAAATACTGTGCTGAGAAATACAGACCATTATAACCTGTACTGGTACTATGACAACACACCTGGCACAATAGCAACTCCCCAATACCTTATGTGACTAAGGAGCTATGTATGTCCCATGTATACCCCAAATTGTTAAGCTGTGGTCAAAGTATGTACAGTAACAGAGTGAGATGTATGCGCATAATATTAATGTGTAGTCTGGAAATTTGTGTGGCAACAGTCAGGTAGTGCTAACAAACACTGTTCCCACAGGTACGTTGGATACGAACACTGTGCTGAGAAATATAGACCAATATAACCTGTACTGGTACTGTCCACCCTGGTATTGTAAGGGATTGTGAGTGTTGCACTGAATAATAAATTATCACTGGTCACTGTCGCCCACACTGTGCTACATAATACAACTGTGTAGGAAAGCATGTATATATGTGTGTCAGGTCACTAAATGTGGAAGAGGGCAATATTACAGATATGTCCAGGCACACCAGCATGTGGTCAACACATGACCAGAGTCTGTGTCTGTGCAGGACTTGGATAGCATAGTGCAAAACATCAACCCGGAATTTGGGCGTATGTGTACAAACAGTTAGCCAGTGTTAACAATCATTCCCTCCATAGGTATACCAGGTAAGAGGTGTATACTGCAGGTAAAACCAGTTCATGTGTAATGATGACAACAGCCATATCACTGACCAAAATAAGGCTATAGGGTAGTGTAGTAAGACTTGTAAGGTACAGATAACAGCACTGACTAGGAAAGTAATATGGACTACAGGAATATACTACTTGTTAACTGTCATCTTTCTCCCCCTCCACCTTATTTCCAACAATAATCAACATACCCACCCTAACTGGTAAGTATTGACTCTGATAATGACCAACTGTTTGATAAATATTTTAATGGTTCCCATGCATGTGCCATATTGAATTATTCCAACATTGTTGGCATGGTGCCATCAACTTACCTGCATGCTGTTCTTATTACCACTGTGGTCCCATATATGCATGTGTTTTGTTTGCTATGCAACTGTTCCTTATCTTGTGCCTGGGTTAATGGGGATATCTATGCATGTTGTTATACCTAACCCTGGAATGTGTTGACTATTACTAACCCATATATGATGATGAAATCTAAACACTGTAGTACGCTTGGGAAGGCCAGTCCCAGCGGACCCACCTGTCTCACCTCAGCTGGCCGAGTCTCTGGGCAGCAGCAAGTCTGGGGCCCAACCCCAGACCTCCCTGTCTGTAGGTCCTGCACCACCTTCAGGTGGAACCGCCTCAGGGGATGGGGCTCATCCCCCTGGGAGTGGGCACGGACAGGCACCTGTCACCCGTCGCCAGGTTGGGGTCATGGTGCATAGAGTGATCAACGAGCAGTTTGGTGATCTTCTATGCCAGCTCGAGGGCCACATGTCATGATTAGAGAGTCAGCCTGGCTCTGCGGCTCAGCACCCAGCACAGCCACCTTCAGGGCTGTGAAGGTGCTGTGGTGACTGCCCATGGGTGGGGACCTCAGTCCCACTGTTACCACTACGGAGCTTGTGGGCGTCCGATATCCCAACACACCTCCCCATCAAAGTGTTTACCCCCACATGTGTCATATACCACCCCTGTATGCATCTTGTGTGTCTTGTCTGTTAACCTACCCAACCTACCTCCCCAAATATACTTCCTACTCCTCCCCAACATCCCACTCTCACCTGAAAAAAGGGGCAATCTGTTCCCACAAAAAAATCTCACCCCATACAGAGCTGTCCATTTCGCACATATGTCCACTGGACACATGTAATCCAGTCTAATTGGCATCACAACTTATTATTGTTGTCCTCACCCCTCTCCCAGGGGTTTGAGTCTCCAAATCTACCTCCAAATTCAGTGTATATGCACAGCTGTTGCTGTAGAAGAAATGGGCAGCTATGGACCTTCCCTACACACTTCCTGCACATCCCTAGCTATTTTCCCTACTGTCTTTCCCTCTTTGTGCCCTTTTTTCTCCACTTTTCTATTAACCCGTTTTTCTTTTCTTTTAAAGAAATTAGCTCGGGGGTAAGCAGGAGTAAGCACTTTCATGCAGCAGTAAGTGGGTCTAAGCCTGTTTGCACGGGGGGTAAGCACTGCCTACACAGATTAAGCAATTTAGAAGCTAACTGAGTATAAAAGACTGTAACCAGAAGTTAGTGGTGCATACCTCAGCGCAAACATAAGCAAACCCGCTTACAGTGGCTTAATCACTCTGTAACCAATGGCCCATGTCTGCCCAGCAACAAAATACACAGCCTTTGTAAGGCTCAGACCCAGGACCCTGCATACCATAAACAAAGTCATTTGCCACTAAGCTGTGCCAGATATGCACAAATCTGATGTTTTCAGAAACATATCATCCAGCCCAGTCATGCAACAGTACAGAGAATGTATACCAACATCTAAATGTATGTGTGTGTGCAAATATATTAATATCTAAACAGATACAACATATTTATATATGTAGATAATATATATATATATATATATATATATATATATATAGGTTCTATATTATATTTTCGAAAGTTTCAAACATCGAACACCATATGGTCTACACCATATGAGCGATGTTTGAAATTTCAAAAATATAATAAAAAAATAAATAAAAAGCTATACTTACCTAAATGCTGTCGGCAGGGAGGCAAGCTCCCCCTGCACACCCTCGCTACTTAAATATTCCTACTCTGAGATCGCACTGCATTGAAGTAAAGGGAAAAATATTCCCTACGGCAATTTCTGTGTTATGCGCATGACATTTCGACCAACCGGGTTCACTCAATACACGTTCGTTGTTTACAATTTTTAATCATGTGATAGGAACCCATATTACATATTTAGAAATAGATACATACATATATATATATATATATATATATATATAATATATATAGATTTTATATATATATATATATATATATATATATATATATATATATATATATAAAAATATATATGAACATATATACATGCAAATGCCTACATCGACACATATATATGTCTACACCTATATGTCTACATATACACAGCAAGCTACATATAATTAAGCAGATATATATATCTATGTAGGTATATACAGACATAGTTATATATATGTAAGCAGATATATATATATATATATATATATATATATATATATATATATATATCCATATAGGTATATATGGGCATACATACGTAGATATCAATGGGAAATTAAATCATAAATGTCCACATGCACCATTAATGGGGTTGAGAGGCCACAAACAATATACGTCTTGTATGAATAGGTATACCTACCCCCCCACCACAGCCAAACATGTCTGCCCTGCAATACATTACCAAGTGTTGCAGATCCCATAATCAGGTCCTGACACGACATGGGCACAAGATGTTAACAGTACTACATCCCACCTGTATGATGTAAGGCTGATATTGGTAACATATCATGCAGTATAGTCTGGCTCCCATAGGAAATATAAAATGTGGAAGCCATCATCCCCAGGATACATATACACAGACACATATATGCAGATACAGATATATATATATATATATATATATATATATATATATATATATATATATATATCTACACACATATATATAGATATACATGTGACTACACATACACACGCAGAGATAGGTACAGTAAGATACTTATGTAGTAGGCACACACAATACGGAACAGCCACTATGCCTACAGTTAACACCCTAACAACTGGACACTGGATGAGCCACCCATACAAATGACAATCGTAGCCTGCAACATATACCAACAGAGAGGTCATAGGATAAAACACCACACACAGGTTTGCAGAAATGGAATACCTTTATTTGAGTACAATTACAGATTTATATGCCATGTCATATAGCTGTTCAGACACTGACATCCATATCAACAGAGTAATGCAACTGTGGAACAGTTATACTAATACAGTAGTCTAGAAAGGTCCACAGCTGTTGCTGTCCAGGCCAAGCTCTTCATATCATACAGTAGTAAAGACAGACTGGGCCACAGGATACCACACAATCAACAGTAAGTGATGCAGGTGTGGAGTCCAGCAGCCTCTATCTACACTCTGTACACAATCACTAGGTGATAAAGACTTCAGTTGACCAAATGGGATGCAACTGTTACATAACAAGGTATAACTGACACCATCACAGGCACAGTGGCAAACCAAACAGTCTGTATGACAGGGGGCAGTAGGCCTGCAGTAACCCACTTTATGTAAGTAATGTCAAGATAGGTGACATGTATGGTACTGTACATCCAGATAACTTAAGTCAGCTCACCCCTGATACCTCTGCATTTTGTACCAATCTAGGTTATGTATGGTGCATCCCCCCAGACTCAATAATACAGGGCCACATACCACTGTTACATACACTGGCCTCTGGATTGCATATGGGCACACATGTATGGTGTATGTGAAGCCCACACATATATAGCCCCAGCCCCACCGTATGTGTGGGGGATACAATAGCATTGTACTGCTGACAGCTATGGCAGTGTGGTATATGTATATATGCATATCTATCTCTATCTGTATATGTGTAGACATATAATGCTCTGTATATGTATATATCTGGGTGTGTTTATGCATATCTATGTACATATACACATGGATCTATATATGTCGATATGTACATGTGTAATTATCTATATAGATCTCTGGATGTCATATGTGCATACATATTCACCATATGTCCTGAACATGGGGTGTAGCCCTACCTCAGACCCTAAAGTCCCAACTTCGCAGTGCAAGGGGATGTTAGGTATGTATAGCAGATATATTAGCAGACTATTGCTACTTTAATAGTGATTGTCTTCAAAGACATGGTGTGTGTGGGATGTCACATCTGCTTTTCACATATGCGCCATTGGCTACTGACAGACATCCTAAAGCATCATAGTACAGTACTGCTGCAAGCATGTAATGCTCCAGTGGACTACAGCAGAGATATTGGCCAATAGATGTGGACATTCTGACACACTCTGTTCAGTCCAGAGGTATACACAGAAACTCTTAGTGCAGAACATGTGTATCTAGCCCGACAATATGGATGATAACAGCCATGTAGATGGGTATAACACATAGACTGGTATACATTTGCCTCCCCATAGGTTATGCATTCACACACCCCTGTCTGTCCTGTCACATAATAACTGCTGATATAGAGGTGCCATGGCCACATACTACCCACTAGATAGTGACATACATCTGTACAGCATCCCACCGCTCTGTCTGACATAAATGACTGTTAAGGGAGGCCCAGCAGCAGTACATCTGGCAAGTATCTGGGCATGACATCTCACTGGGTAGGTGCACTAAGCTGCTAGGCATGTAACAAAGCACTGTGCAGGCTACAGGCAGACTGGCTCAACTCTGGCCTACATCTCCTATGGGGAAATGCACATGTACCTGCATATATAGCAGGCTCTACAGGCATGTCACAGCACAGGGTATGATATACTTGTGTGAAAGTGCATAACCACAACCAATGCAAACACAGCCACAGCCACATATGGTAAGCTAGCATAATATTACAGTATATGGACTATCTGTTCAACACCATCCTCATATGTGCCACTTACACACTAACCCTACATATACTGGGCCGCTACACAGTGTGGTCTGATGGCTGTCTGTGGTATGGGACACGTGTGTATGGCCCTACAAACATGTAAGCCAATATGGTAACATACAGTGGAGCAGCATGTAACATCAGATAGGATGGGACCTAGGACGATGACATCTACCACAGTCTGCACACAGGCCAAGGTACATATTAATAATACACATACTGTCAACATTCACCATAAGTACACAGACATCAGTACTGAACAAACAACCATAGAATGTCCAGGTTATGTCATCAAATATAACCCCTACTGTACATAACGTGTAGCAGTCAGATATCTCACTGGCTTGTTATCAGATATGATGACACTAATTATGGTGTACAGCACATATGCTCCCCTTAATGCATAACACATGTACAAAGGTTGACAGAGTTGTGGCTGTAAGCACATACACAGGGATAATATTGACATGTTGCTGTGATAACATCATACATTTACTGTTGTAACAGGGATTGTCGCAACATATGTCCTATGAGGGATATCAAGTCAGTAACTGTTATGGCTTTCACCATCTACAGACTGCAATCCTCACACTACCTTCTGCAGTTCACAGATACATGCTCTGTGGGTAACACATGAAACCAAAGTCACCACACACTGCCCAGCCTGCAGATGACCTTACAGATGGGGAGTCCTCATAAACATAGAATTGGCATGGTAGGTATTAATACATGTAGGACAGCCATATCGGCACACACCCTGTTAAACCAACATTACTCTGAATGAAGTATAGCAGCACTTGCAGTCTGTAGTCAGGTCAGGCACATCCCCCTCCTGTGTGTTGGCCTGTTTCCACAGTGTATGTTGTCAGAGGTAAATCCCCAATCCATCTGTGATGCTGTTTGCCAAACAACAGATCAAGTTCCTGCTCACAATGAATGAAAAGACCCAACACAAACACGATGCTCCTAGATATTGGAGTGTGTTTCCATGCAATTGGCTATGGGAATGTTACCACAGCTGTTTCTCATGCAGTCAGCTAGGGGAGGGCTGCAACTCGTGCAGAGGCCATCAGCTGATCATGAGCTTTACCTAAAATACACATGCTGCTGCCTAAGTAAAGCAGGTGTAGGTCTCTACATCCACCAGTGAGGGAGTGAGAGGCAGACAGAGACAAAGACAAGTCAGGGAGGGTGGGAGAGTAAAACTTAAGCATGTTTGTGTCACACACTTACCAGCACAGGGTGTCAAACCCCTGATGACTATGTAGTGTTATCACAGCTCTATGCAGTTATTGGATGTGCCACATAGGTTACCTGTTGTGGATCCCTCAGAACATATATGTGATGGTGAGTGACATCTGCAACAGGGATATGGTAGCTATATGGTATGTGAAGTACACGTGCCTGTCCGCGTGAACAGGTGCCAGCGTCAACACAGCCACACTCTCACAGGGATGCACATACATTGACACTTGGCATGACCAGGATTACAACTCATCACTAGTGAGATTGCCACAGCACATTACTGTGCAGGTATCACATGCACCACAAGGGTCATAAGGAGGTTATATGGGCAAATGATATGGGGAGGTGTCGGACACCAGACAGCATGCTTTAGTATGCCAATGGGGGTTGTAGTGAGTGTGGATGTGATCATGCATCATACAACACACACACAAACACAGAGGGTGCCAGTACTGATATGCATTGGTGCATTTCTGCACAGGTGTGTGGTGGCTGACTGTGCCGGACAGCTATACAAGGCTAGGTGATGGGAATACCTTGACATCAGGCCACATGACAATGGTCTGCATTGTGGCTTGGGGCTGTAGTTTCTGCATTTGCCCACACAGGTGTGTATTTTAACCACCATCCAGTCACCTGGGTGACTGTTGCATGTGGACAGTGCTGTGCATCGCTTGCCATGTATGTGTTCCTTAGTCCATGACATGGATGGTGTCTGGGATGTGCACACCTCCCACATGCATGTGCAGTGACATATGGAACTGTAGCTGGGGTGTCTGGCCCATGTTGTGTACATCAATTATCATCAGATGTGCCAGTCTTGGCCACCTGTGGTGGGAACTGGTAATGGACAGCAGGTTTACCCTGCACCTACATTGATAGCATGCTAACGGCATTCGCTGGTGTCAGTGGCATCTGTCCATACAGAGAATGTTTTCAGGCATGGTATGTTCTTTGTGGGTCACATGTGATGGCACCACAAGTGCTGTAGGTGTCCAGTGGGGAGCATGGGGAAGGTGCACTGTCTGCATGTATGTGCCTATTGGACAGATGGACAGTATGACATGCCCTCTGTAGCCCACTGCAATCACTCCATAGTTACTATCAGTGGCCAGTATGCAGTGTACTACCCACATATTGCTGTTGCCTAGGCACTTGTGTGTGTATGTATGAGACATGGGTTGAGAGTGCACTCTGGGTAATACTGGGGTTGCTAACTGTGATTACCTGGCCTTGATGTCACATGTATGTGTATGGATTTGCACCCCAGCCTCTTGGCTATTTCACATCTGCTATCCCTGTATGGTGGACATTGTGATATATAGTAGGGGCCACCATAGAAGAAATTTGCAAAACCCACTCCACATTGGGCCCAGGTGTCACACATGATACAAATTGCAAACACACACACCTGTTATGTCTGGGTGTAGAACCCTACCTAACTAGTTTATTACAGTACAGCACTATGCAGTGATAGTACATGCCACAGAAATCACTGGAGTACTCTTTCCCCAAAGGTGTATATCACATTGAATGACATCAGCAGGACTGCCAAAGTAGGACATTTGAACTGCAGTGAGTGTGGCTGGTTAGGTTAAGTGCTTTGGTCCCTACACAGACAGTGACACACACACAAAACATCAGCAACCATCATGTGTGGGTATAGAACCCTAACAGAGGTCTATATCACACTACAGTATGGAGCTGTTACAGGACACACCATGGGGATTACTGGAGAGCTCCTTCCCCAAAGGTGTATTTCACAATGAATGACATCAGCAGGATTGTCACAGTAGGGCATTTGGAATGTACTGAGTGTGACTAGCCTAAAATGCATTGCTCCCTACACAGACATTGAATCACACACAAAGCATCCAGAACTGCCATGAGTGGGGATAGAACTCTACCAGGCTTCTAAATCACACTACAGCAGTACAGTTATGGCATGTGCTACAAATATTACTGAGTTACAATTTTCCCAGAGGTGTATTTCTAAGTGGATGACATCAGCAGCCTTGCCAAAGTTGAGTATTTCAATTGTAGGGAGTATGACTACCCTAAAAAGCATTGCTTTCTACAAAGACAGACACACACACACTTGCTATGTCTGGGATTGGAACACCTATCTAACTACTTCATCCCACTACAGCAGTACACAGGTTCAGGATGCACTACAGAGGTTACTAGGCTACAACCTTTACAGAGGTAAATATCTGGGTGGATGACATCAGCAGCCTTGCTAAAGTTGAGCATTTCAATTGTAGAGTGTGACTACCCTAAAAGCATTGCTCTCTACACAGACAGAGTCAGACACACACACACTCTTGCTATGCCTGGGATTACCTACCTAACTACTTTATCACACTACAGCAGTACACAGTTACAGGATGCACATAGGAGATTACTGAGCTGCAATCTTCCCAGAGGTCTATTTATAGGTGGATGAGATCAGCAGCCTTGCCAAAGTAGAGCATTTCAATTGTAGGGAGTGACTACCCAAAAAGCATTGCTTTCTACTCTGACAGACACGCCCACAAACACACACAGTTGCCAAGGCTGGGGTTAAAACTCTTACCTAACTAGTTTACCACACTACAACACTCGCAGTTATGGGACTCACCATGGAGACTACCGGGCTAAAATTCTCCCAAAGGTACATTCACAGTGGATGACCTCAGCATGCTTGTCATAGTGGGGCTATGGGAGGGCAGTGTGTGTGCATGGGCCATGACCCATTCATCTAGGGGTTGCCACTGCACAAGCACAACCTGGGTCATATTTTGTTTATACAGCTGCTAGATGACTACTTCCTTGTACAGTCATGTTGCGCAGCTGTACGTGCACCACATACTCTGCAATGCTGACAGATACGGTGGCTAGTATCTGCAGTGGTGACATCTGGCCCTTGTGTGGTTGTAGGCCTTTGGCTGTGTGCTGGGTGGGACAGGCCTGGATGGCTCCTTGTGACAGTCACCCTCTTCCACACATCTATGTACGTCTACCTTTGGCTTATTAAGTGTGTTGTCCTTAGATATATGTTGGTATTCCTGTCCACTGTGTGTGCAAAGCATGTGTGTTGCATATTGAGGAGTGTCTGCACTAACATCTGTGACTGCCAGTTATGTCTGGTCCACTGGTGTTTGCGGACTGACCTTCATGTGTTTAAGTGTGTGAGCATGCCCAATATGACCTTTCAGTGTGTTGTTGATTAACATTGCCTTCATTTCTCTGTGTGTGAGCATGCCCAGTATGGCTGTCTGTATTGAATGTATGGATCAAGTCCAGGTAGTTTGTACTGCAGTGCTGACCTTTGTTTTGTACACCTACAAGTAGCATGCTGTCTCTGCAGGGTATCCGTCGATCATTTGGCTTCGACTGTTCTACATTTCTGCATAGCAGGGCACACCTGTCTATTTCTACATTTCTACACAGGATTGGGTGGGGCACACCTGACTGCTACTACATTTCTATGCAGGATGGGGGCACACCTGAATATTTCTACATTTCTACACAGGATTGGGGGGGCACACCTGACTGTTACTACATTTCTCGTAGGATGGTGGGGCACACCTGACTATTTCTACATTTCTACATAAGATTGGGGGACATACCTGACGGTTACTACATTTTTACATAGGATGGGGGCACACCTGACTATTTCTTCATTTCTACACAGGATTGGGGGTACACCTGACTGTTACTACATTTCTACATAGGATGGGGGGGCACACCTGACTATTTCTACATTTCTACACACAAGATTGGGGGGCACCTGACTGTCACTAAATGTCTACATAGGATGGGGGGAACACCTGACACTTGTACACATTTGCTAGGACTGTACTGGTATGTCGGGTACACCATTTCATTCTGTCGTCTTACCTATCATGCTGACTAGAGGCATGCCAGTGTACTATAGACCTTAGCTTTTAAGTACCTACCTATTAGTTTCTGATTTTCTACCCTTCAGAACTGACATCCCACTGCCTAACCTGCTGTCTGTGTAGGCCTGGGTGGGAGATTACCCACAGGCCTCATTCAGAGGCCATTGCACAGCCTTTGTTTGTGTTTGTCTACACCTGTCCTGCTGGCTGTGACTGTTGTTGGGTATGTGACCCCCCCAACTGGCATTTGTAAGTCACTTACCTTGTGGGTGTCCCAGTATTGATGGTGGTGCTGCTGGGCTGCCTTTGTTGGATGCACATAGTACACTCCCTACACATGGTTAAGCACAGGTAGTGTAATGTTTGGCATCCCTTTTACTGTATGTGAGAGTCAGAGAGAGGTGTTATTCCCTGGGTCCCTCCTGTGTCAGTGTATGTGCTATGCATTGCCTCTTTGCCAAGGCCAGGGCATACTGGGAATGCCTCCTTCTGCCTACTGTGGCAGGCTCAGGTTGTTCCTCCTCTGAGTAACTTTGTGCCTGTGCAGGCCTTGGCAATGTTGGGGGTGCTGTGTGGCCCTGCCTCGTGCTGTTCCTGCTGCAGCTGTTTCCACAGGATCATATTGTGTAACATGGCATATACAAGGACAATTTGGGTACATGTAGTTGGTGAGTACTGCAAGGCTCCACCGGATGTGTCCAGGCACTGGAACCATGGCTTGAGCATCCCAAACACATGCTTTACTATAATTCTGGTATGTGTGTGTGCCTCATTATGGAGTTCTTGTTCGAGTGTGTGTGCATTTCTGATGGGTGTCATCAGCCACAGCTTCAATGTCTATCTAGCATCCCCCACTAGGTGATCATCAGGGATGTCCCCATTGGTAAATCTCTGGTACATCTGCTTCAGATGCCAGATGTGGGAATCGTGATAGCTTCCAAGGCAGCCAGCACACACATTCATTATTATGCCCTGGGCATCGCACATGACCTGGCAGTTGATGGAGGGGAAGCCCTTGTGGTTGATGTAGACCCTACCTTGCTCACCGGGTGGTGCTTTGATGCATATGTGCATGCAGTCTATAGCACCCACTATCTCAGGGTATTTTGCTATTTGGTGGAACAATTGCATATTGCTGGCCAACACCTCACAGGTGTTGGGTAAATATATGTGCTGACCGATATGTGCTGACATGGTATCCAGGAATTAGTGGAGTACCCTGGATGCTAATGGCTGTGAAATCCCCATCATATCCCTAGTTGGCCTTTGGAAGGTACCTGTAGCTAGTATTAGGTAGGCCTACAAATACCTTGGTATCCACTGGGATGGGTTCCCTTCTGTTAGTTCTGTGTATCAGGTGTGCACAGCTCAACAATTTGCTGTAGTAGGTGGGTCCACCCTATAGCACTCCACTATCTCCAGCTCATGTAGCATCTGGTAGGTTACCCTGGGTCTGTAGCATTCACATCCTCACCACCCTCAGCCTCTTCCACAAGTTGTTATATAATAGCTATTGCAGCCCCTATCATTTTGCTGTTGTGAGTGTTAAAACTTCCCGCTTGTTTACACCAGTGGTGTAGAGTGCAGGAAAAACTAGAGGGAAGGTGTTTTCATAGTTTACAGTAGTGTTCTGGGCTGGGCTGGTCTGCTGCCTGTGTAATTTGCTGATTCTGATACATTTCACCTGCCACCTAAGCTAGTTCTCCTTGATTACCTTCCTACTGCTGTTTTCCCTTCCATTGCCTTCTTGTTTAAGCCTGACTGCGCCACACAAATAGAGTGCTCAAATAAGCACACTGCTGCTACTTCCTAGTTTAACTTTTTTTTTTCTTCCTGTAAAACCCAGTGCATGGTGTGCACACCTGCTTAGGCTTTGTGACGAGTGCTAGCCACAGGGCTGCAATCCACTTACAGTATGCCTGGCACCCCATGATGTCACCTAATTCCTAGGCTTGCACCAGGGTGTTCCTGCTCTTATACTGTTGGGACCTGACTCACATGCTGGGAAAACTGGGATTCACTATCCTTCCCCTCATTTACATAGGATTGCCTGCTAATGCATAGTTACATGTCTTACACTGAGCCTCCCCCCTTAGCAACCATTACTCACTGGCCATGTTGTTTTCTGCCTGCCATTGACTTGCATGGCAGAATACTAATTTTAGTTAGAATGCTTAATTTAGGTTCATTTGTTATTTTCCCCGATCCCGTTTACATGCCGCTAAGGCAAACAGCCGAGATCAGCTAAAAAAATAAATGTTAATTTTTGTGGGTTTTACTGTTTGGAATGCCAGTGGCCTTATACTTGGCCATTGGCATGCTTACTACATGATATGCAGCCTTTTATTAGAGCTGTCACAGCTCAGGTTTGGATTTTGAAGAAATGTACTTGGTTACTAACCGAATACATTTCTGGAGATAGCTACTAGTCCTGCGAAGGTTGCAAGCTTCCTGGATTGCAAAATCACCTAATTTGCATGGATTTCCCATGCAAATGGGGTGATTGCATACAAGAACTTAGTCTGTGCAGGATTAGTGCAGGAACACTCGTGCATGCCCCTGCAGGCTGTTCCTGGATCGCCACGGCAAACATATTGTCTGCTTGAGCTCCTTGCACCGATCTTGCACACGTGCGCTGTAAGAGAATCCAGGGAAAGAGCATTAATCCTGTCATTGTTTAAGGTTAATAAATACAATATTTCATTGTTTATGGACAAATCAATTTCAGTTATACATAGCTCTTTATTAAAAGACACAAATACAGTTTGTCAGGATTTAAAATGTTAAAAGTCAGAACAGCTAACAGTTCAAGTTTAGCAGCTCTGTACTGGGGAGTATAAACATGTAATTAGAGTTATATGCTGTTTTAGACAATTTGTGCAAATGTACAATTTGAGAGCACTGGTTATGAGCAGGAACATGCAGATTTATGGGTTAAAGGTAAAATAAATTCAGTTCAGCTGACACAGCTGAGGTGCTCAAAAAGACATATTGGGTATGGACAGTTAAAAAAGGTGACAGTATACCTCTATGTCTTGTAAGGTATATCAGAAATGATTCAAATTAGTTTGCAGAATAAAAGGTTTACAGTTACAAATTTGTAAATGAATTTTTGTATTATTGTTTTGTTTAAGAGTTTTGTATTAAGTGTTGCAGTAAACAATAGCTTAATGATATAGACAGAGACAAAATAATGTTTCACAAAATGAAAGAAACTTTTAGGGCAACACCACAGTAGTGAAGGAGACTTTTAATGACATGTAAAAATAAACAAATTAAAGCAGTATACCAAGTAGCGCTTTCATTCACATCAAACACTTCATCAGACATATCCAAGAGACTGCTGTGGTTCACATTTAAATATTATAGTATTCCTAATAATTCAGTAATTACCAATCATTCTATTACATCAGTTAATTAATCAGCAATTCTATTAGGCATACATCTCTAAAAATATTTTTAATGAGCGATGCATAGATGTGGATGCCTTTATTGTGTGTATGTTGCCATCTAGTGGTTCTCTGAATGAAAGTCACCTATTTGATTAACCACATTATATACTTCTTTTGTACTTTTATATATAACCTTAACAGGTTTTTAAAAATCTTTTTTACATACATAGTTCTTATGTATCTTCTCTTTTTATATATACATAGAAATGTAATTTTTCATGCTGTTTTAAGTATTTTTGAGATGTAGTTGTCTAATAGAATTGTTGATTAATTAATTGATGTAATAGAATGATTGGTAGTTAGTGAATTAATATGAAAGATTATATCATATTTAAATGTGAACCATAGCGGTCTTTGATATGTCTGACAAAAGTTCAATGTGAATGTGAAGTCTTTACTGTGCTCTCTTTGCCATTTATTTTTGTAATGTATTCTTTCTTGTTGGCGTTAATCACCCCTCACAGTTGGGCGCCTGTTGATTTTCAGTTAGAAGCATCTTCTGTGGCCAGCGACATGCGTGAATGGGCATTCCTTCATTGTTGAAGGCAATAACGTTAGGACCGGCAAGCGAATGCGTAAAATCTACTGCCAATCATTGGACAGGGGTTCGCTGTGGCGACTAACGGGAAAAGCGAAAGACACAAACTAAACAAATTAAATGTCTCCTTCACTACTGCGGTATTTGCCTCAAAGACACTTCATTTGTGGACTTATTTTCGTCATTGAGGCACTTTGTCCTGTGACTGTTTTTTGATACAAAATAATGTTTGCTAGTTTACAGAATGTAAAATTTAAAGTCAATGCTACATTGTAAAAGTGACAACGCAGCCTAATAATTCCAGATCTATGTATAAAATAGTTCATTATGTAATCCAGTTTCAGACTGTATATATTTTTGTCTGGAGATGGCAGTTTGCCAAACACATCAGCTCAAATTACAGCCAACCTATAAGCTGAATTAAAAAACAAAATTAAAAGACAGTACTATATGCCATAAGTCTGTATGGCAAAAATCAGTTACAGTTTACTATTTATCCAAAAAAAATTGCAAACCCAGTAATGATAAATTCTTGCAGCATTCAGTACTATGAAGATTGATGATGTTAGCTAAGAAACTGTTATGTTATTAGACAGTGGTGAAGTTTCACTCAGAACAGTATGTTAAATTTAAGGAGTCCGCGAGACAAAATGTAAAAAAGTTCAACAGTTAAACTTAATTTTATATGGAATTTTGAGAAATGCACAGTGCTACATTATTATTTATATTTAAAATGATGGTTTACAGAGTTGCAGAGTTTATTAACAGCAAATGTTTATTTCGTAGCAGAAAAATGTAAAAGAATTAAGCACAATAAGCAACATTATCAGTTTATAGTTGTTAATGCCAAGTGTTTTGTATGCAGAATAATGTGTTACATTGTATTTATAGTTAAGAGTGTTACAGGTTGCAAGAGTTTATTAGCAGCAGCAAATGTTTATTTCGCTGCAGAAAGAAAATATAAACAAAGTCAGCACAATAAAAGCAGCGCTATCAGTTTATATTTGCTAAAACTGCAAATGTTTATTTCATGCAGAAAAATGTAAATTAAGGGCAATAGGAATGTTATAATTGTTAAAAGATGCAAATGTTATAATTGTCAAAAGATAAAAATATTTACTTTAAGGACCTGATACTAGAAATGCAATTAAAAATGTGCTTCACCAGTCTTGCACAAAAATGATAAAAAAGAGGTTTAAAGGTCTAACTATAAAAGGACACCAGTATTAAGCAGGCCTTCCTTTACCTCATAGTGGCTGGAACAGTGCAGAGTAAAATGGCAAGAGCTGTAGTTTGAAGTTGACTGTCTATGTGTTTCAGTTATTTCTTCAATGTTTTGTTTAAAAGTTAAAATGTATGAGTTAAAGCAAATATGTATGTTTTTTCAGGGATTATAACAATAGTATAGGTTTCCAGTTTATCTATGTTCAGACAATGTTCTCATGTTTTAGGTTCATGGTAACAATTGTACAGCAGTACTAGGAGGTGGTGTTCTGTGTCAAAACAAACAACATGTCAATAGTACTAGCTTTTCATTTTATGCTCAGACAATAATTTGGTTTTCAGAATATAAGGCAGCCAGTTTCAGTTATGTTTTTATCTGTGTTTAGTTAACACTGGCAAAATATTCTTTTGAGTATTAATTTAGTTTCAAGGGTATACACATAAATTTTAAATATTCGGTATATACTGTGTACATTTCAGTCAGCTTATTCAAAATCATAACATTTATACCTAGTTATGTGTTCAGTATATAGTACATTTCAGTCATATCTCAAATATAAAATTGATAGTTACTTCACATTATTTAGTCATTAATTTAAGAGTAAAGTAACAGAAATTACATTTGAGTCATTAGTTAAAAGGTAAGAGTGACATATACTTATTTGTAACAGGCTTATTTACATTTATTCAGTCATTTGTTAAGGGTAAAATAACAGAATTATTTTTACAGGCTTATTAAAATATGTTATTTAAGTAATAGGTAGTAATAATTTATTCAGTATACTCAAGATTTACAAATTACACTTTATACTTTACATAATTATTGTGCATTAGTCAGAAAGTTAAAAAGACACTAATATACAATGCAAGGTATGAAATACAGAAAGCATAAGTTTAGTAAGCTATTAAATAAGTTATCTAAAGAATAGGTAATCATAGTTATTCAATGCATTCAAAAGCATAACATGAAAGCAGGGAAGCTTAATTTAATTAATTTACAAGATTACAGTACACTTTATATTGTACATTTGTGTCAAGTGGGACATAACGAACAACAAAAGGTATATATGAAATACAAAGTATAGGTTTTGGTAAACTATTATAGCTAATAAATACTAATAAATATTCATAAAAGTTAAAAAGTAAGTAGCACTATAGAGCAAATTAAAAAAAAATATAGACACAGGTTAACACAGAATATGGTAATTGTAAGCTAGGGCCTTATAAGGTTATCTGTTAGTGAAGATTTCAGTTACACTAAAACACCAGTTCATAGGTAGTAAAAGCATAGGCAATAAACAATGTAACTTTACCAATACAGCATACAAATATAAAAAATTAGGTAGTGTTAACAGTTCATACTCTGTCTAGCAAATGAAGATTCACAAAGAGACAGGTTAATGAGCTTTAAAAGACACAGAATTAAATACATTAATTTTTCAGAATAATGTACAGGTTTTAAATATATTACTCACTGTCAAAACTTAGACTTAAAGACTCTAGAACTATATGAATCTAGGTAATATAAAATCCAAATCATAAAGCTGAGACTTCATTCCAAACAGGCATAATTGCTCAACTGACTTTTCCCGTGGTCCAAACTTAAATTACCAAGTTATTAAGCTAGATAAAGAAAATGATTCCCTAGTTATAATTAAATTATAAGGTTAAGACTTCCAATCCAAACAGGCAATAAATGCTCAAGTGACACCTAGTGGTCAAAATTAAAATTGCAGGTTTACCAAATATTTTTTAAATTATGGGTGGGTAGCATAAAGCTGTATACAGTAGTTAGCAATATAATGTATGGTAACTACATAAGTAAGAATCCCTGTAAACTTTCATCAGGGACCTCAGGGACAACTGTTAGATTAGGGACTTCCATTTTAAAGTAGTTATTAGACATTAAACAGGCTAAAAGAGGTAAAATAAGATGTTTCATGTATGCATAAAAGACAGTTAAGCAGAAACAAAATAACTTGCTGTTCAAGCATGAGAGACAGCTTATTAAAAGGAAAGATAAGCATAACATGTGCAAAAATACAGAAATACAGAATGCTGTTTCTCAAGGGAAAGATACAATCTTACTAGCTACAGAATGTTTCTTAATGGAATGTTAAATAAAAGCATACAAGACAAAGCCTGATACAGGTTAGAAAAAGTAAATAAGGAAAATTACTGGACTGGAAGCAATGTAATATGTTGTGTTCAGGATAGTAGTTCAGTTAAGTTAGTGAGCTAGTTTGACCTGTTATTTCGAAGATTACAGACCCTCGAGCCTGAATACAGAAAACAAGTCAAATAGAAGACATTGTTCAGGACAATCAGAATATGACATACAGTAACTTAGGTTCATAGGTTCATAGGTTCATACTAGGCTATCTGCCTAGGGCATTTATAAGCCTAGCAGAGTGTGTTGGCTTTAAGCCACCCATTTTAATTAATTTTGCTATGCCCTTTTAAGGTTAGTATACTTTATTGCCTCTGTCCTAACAGTGACACAGAAGTGACACCAGGGGTAAACCTCGATCTCCCATCCACTTATCAAGATTCCTCTTGAAGTCAATAGGGACTCTGCCTAACCTGGACTGGGATTTTTATGCCAGAGTGAAGGGAGCCTCTGGGTTATGTATCTGTCCTCCAGCATGTCTATTTATTTCAGTTGTGAGGTTCAAGTCTCGAGCATGTGGCTCAATGGGATTTGGATTTTCTGAGGTGCAGCATGTCCATTAATTCCGGGTTGGACAGCATGGCTTTATCGTCAGGCCTGTAGATGGCCTCTGAGCAGGTGGTATGCCACTGAGTAGAGCTGGAGTTTCTTTAGCGGGCAGCATATGGCATCTGTTTTGAGCCCTTTGATCCTCTTGTTGAGGTACTTTTGGGGTCTTTCAGTTGCTGCAGGTATCTGGTAAGGTACATCCCAAAGGGGCATTATGCCTCAATTATAGGCCTGATGAGGATGAGTAAAGTACGATGGCCTCCCCTGATCTAGATGTGAATCTCTTTATGATTGAGTGGGTTATATAAAATGTTTTCTAACCACTTTGGCCGTAGTTTGTCAAATGAGATTGCTATCAGCTTGGGTCCCCAGGTCCCTAATTACTTCTTCTGTACTTAATGGATTTACCACCTATGTGGTGTGGAAGCACTGTTTTGCCAAAGGGACGACTATACACTTTTTGGCATTTAGCGATATGGCTCTGGCACCAGTTGTCTGTTTTCTATGAGGGCGCTTTTGAGGATGCTTGTGTGTGTCAGCTGGAGGAGATGATTATGGCCCAGCTTGCAGTCATCCTGCGAACGGTCAGCCACAGTCGCCTTCTGTATTTGGCCTGTACCTCTGAGAAATATATACCGGGAACAAGAAGGTCAGGACTGAGCGCTTGTGGGATGCCGCTGTAACTGGTTTGGAGTCACGAGCATGGCTCCAGCAATTCTAACCATGTGGGTTCTGTCCAGCAGGCAGTTTGCAACCCATCTAGTGACATAGGGGTTATATTTAAGCTGGTGAGCTTATCTGCAATGCCGGAGGTGGGATATTATGTCGAAGGCTTTTGCGAGGTCCAGGTAGGCTGTGTGGACCACCGCTTCCCACCGTCAATAGCCTTGGTGACTATTTCAAAATGCGACCAGGTTTAGAGGCAGGATCTGCCCTTAAGCAAACTTCAGGTAGGATCCAGTGTCTGTAGTTCCCCAATATCTTTATTTGTAAGGGTCCATGATGATCTTTCCATAGCTTTTGCAGACCAAGCAAGTCAGGCTTATGGGGCGATAGTTTCAGGATCGTTGAGGCACCACCATGTGGAAGGGACCACTGTTGCTGTCGCCCTCTTTGGTATATGTAATAGGCTGGTGGAGCAAGTAGTTTTATGTTTGAGTTTAAGCTCTTCTTGGAGTTCATGTAGAGATGCTGGCAGGGTGATGAGTCCCATTGATGTTGTGTTTTGCTTTGGGGAGAGGCTGACTCTTACACAGGCATCACTGAGGATGTCAGGGGGCAGCATTCTGCTGCAGGATAGATATTCTGCTTTACAGGCGGGAGGATTTGCTCTGAACCATCAGCTAGGATATTGCTTAATGTGTCTGTGGGTTAGGTGTATTTTTGTCATTTGGATTAATTCTGAGCATATCAGAATTCACACCCAGGTTCCTAACATAACTAAAGCCTTGTGATTATCTTAGTGTCCTGTACGAATTTTCTCGCCGAAGCTGGCCTTAAGGTAAGTTGCATGGTACGTAGTTTTGCTAATACTGATCGAGATGCCTTGCCCTTTTGGGGATTTTTGCTCTATCATGTAGTAGCTTCCTCCTTCTAATATGGATTTGTTTATGGCTACAGGTCCACCAAGACAGGACATCTGCCTTTGGAGGATTGGGTCTTGGTTTTATTTGGGATTGCATGATCCATACATTCCTGAAGTGTTCATAGAATGTGTTTATAAAGGATTCTGCGGTCTGGGCCATATTTTCCACAGGCCGGGGGCTTTGAAAAGGATTCCACCAGTTTTTGAGGTGTGAAATTTGCTTTAGAAGTTTTTTTCACTGTGAGGTATTCAGGGTAGGGGGTGGAGTGGGATGTGAATATCCAGTGAGATTAGTTTATGGTCACCAGTCTTACAGTGAGGATACACTTCTGGTCTGGAGCATAGAGTCCCCATGTTGGTGATGATCAGGTCCAGTATGTTTTCCCCTCTTGTGGGGTAGTAACAAGTCGTTCCATAGCATTTTGAGTTTATAAATTCACGGAACCTTTGGAAGCACAAGTGTTGGAGCTAAGTAATATACAGTCTATGTTTAGGTAGTTGAAATTAAGCCCAATATAAATGGTGTTTGGGAGACCTTCCTATTTTCCAGTGTTCTCAGGAAGGAAGGCTGAGTAGGGTTCCTGTGTTTGGGAGGGTGGTCTGTAGCAGGCTATAAACTGGAAGGCAGTTTTACGTAGTTACACATGGATAGTCTCTGATGCTCCGTGCTGTGCCAACAACCTGGAGGTGTGGGTATCTTTAGAGATATTGATACTCCCCCACTCCTTTTTGTAGTTAGGTCAGGATTTTGGGGTCAGAAAAGCATGGTATGAGAGTATAACCTGGTAGTGCTGGGATGCACTGGGGGCATAAACCAGGTTTTTGTTACTGCACAGATGTCGATGTTCTCCATGCTAGAGGAGAGTTTAGTCGTGCATCTTGAGTTTAGACTTCTGGCATTGAGTAGCATTACTCTTAGTTTCTTACACCCTTGTGATACCTATGGAGGTGGGTTTGTCTTTTGAGCCTTGCCTAAAAAAGGCACTATGGGGAGTATAGAGCCCAACCTGCCAATATCAAAGCCCAGGGGTGACAGGTACAAGCTGTCCCTAGTAGGAAATATAGTGGCTTATCACGAGCATGTCATCCCAGGCTGACAGGCATTGGATCCCCTTTGAATGACTTACCAATACTTAAGCCAATTGTTGAAATTGATCATCTTGTCTTCATGTGTGGCATCATTCTTGGTGAGGTAGATGCTACTCCAAGGTCAGGGTCATACCGGCCTGGGCTACATGCTCAGAAGGCTCACTCTATGTCTCTCTTCATGTAGTCAGGGAGGAGTGCGATCTCAGGTCATTCACACCAGCATGGACAATGACTGAGTCATATTTGTACTTGCCTTAGGTGACCTGGTGCTTGTGTTATTATGGCAGATCCCTGGCGCCTGACAGGCAGCTCACTGTGACCTTCTCCTTGTTCAGCCTGGTGAGAGGGACGTCAGTGTGCCTGGCCGATAGAGTCACCTATTACAAGTGTATCGGGTGTATTTGTTTGGCCTTAAGGGCTGGCTATTCGGCACACACTGGCTTTGTGAGCTGTGTTGCCGCGTGTTTTGTTTTTGGGTTGGCTGAGTTTGTGGGTGTCTGCTTTGGTCTCTGCTGTAGGCAGATTTTTTATTCAAACCTCTGAGTATGTTTTGTGTTTATGTGTTTGGTTTGCTGTAAATTGTGCAGAGTCTATGGCCAGAGACTGGATTTGCAGTGAGTGTGGTTTCCTTCTCCTCCTGTCTAGTTTTGCCAGTACTTTGAGTTGAAGCTTAGCCTCCAGTATGGCTATATGGTTTGCATCTCTCACATGTGTTGGGAATGTTTTGGGAGGAGGAAGGGTTGTTTGTGTACATGAGGCAGTTGTGCCTCCCAAGATTCTGGAATTCACCAGCTGGACTGGGAGAGGAGATTGACAAGCTGACCTTTGGACATGGAATATTGTGGGAATTCCTTTATGTGAGTGGGCCAATGGGAACAAGGTACTCAAGGGGAGTTTGTGAGATTGTAGTGCTTTTAATATTTTAGTGCTGGCTTATATAGTGGCACAGTGAGCAAGTGCCGGAGTAACCCAAATGCAGTATTATTTACAGGTAACTTAAATGCAAAACGACAAACAGTAACTTTCTTTCAAGTGAAACAAGTAGAAATTGCAGTAAGCAATGCAGATATCATAGGGATCCACAGAAGCGGCTGAAAAGCAGCGTTTTAAGTGGAATTAGCATTTCAGGAAATAACAAACAAACAAACAACAAGCATACAAACAAGCTAGATTCAGCAGGCCTGGACCTAGTCTATGCTACAGCAAACAAAGGTGTACCAATTTCAGTAATTCCCAGCTCAAGTGCAGAGTCAGCCTCTCACTCCCACAAGGGAGTGCAGACCACGAACCTTCTTAATGTAAAATAACTGGCCTGAAGCCCAAGTGCTTAAGCGGGAACTAATACACTTTTAGACAACAGACACTGAGCCCTCAATCAGCAGTTCACAACTTAGAAGGATGTAAGCTACCTGTCCTGCCACCACAGTGCAGGCCTGAAACACTACTAATGTAAAACAACTGGTGTGAAGCCCAAGTGCTTAATCCAAAAGACTTAGAATGATAGCTACACTTTAATCAAGTTACTACCAAGCAGTAATAAATACAACTGAATATGCACTTTAAGAATGCCTGGATTAGTGCTCAAGTTATACAAACAAAGCTAGATTTAGCAGGCCTGGATCTAGTCTATGCTACAGCAAACAAGGTGTAAAAATTTCACTAAGAAGCAGTTCAAATATGCAGGCACTATAAGCCTTTAACCAGAAATTCCAAGCTCACAAGGGCAGAGTCCAGCCTCTCCTCCCACAAGAGTGCAGAGTGGTCTGATGGCTGTCTGTGGTATGGGACACGTGTGTATATTTTCCCTGAAGCATATAATAATATGGTAACATACAGTGGAGCAGCATGTAACATCAGATAGGATGGGACCTAGGACGATGACACATCTACCACAGTCTGCACACAGGCAAGGTATAGTAATAGCATACGCATACTGTCAGCATTCACCATAAGTACACAGACATCAGTACTGAACAAAACAACCACCATAGAATGTCAGGTTATGTCATCAAATATAACCCCTACTGTACATAGCGATGTAGCAGTCAGGTCTCTCACTGAAAGCACGGTATCCAGTATGATGACACTAGTATGATTATTACCTTTATATACTCCCCTTAATGCATAACACATGTACAAAAGGTTGACAGAGTTGTGGCTGTAAGCACATACACAGGGATAATATTGACATGTTGCTGGCAGTAACATCATACATTTACTGTTGTAACAGGATTATGCATAACATATGTCCTATGAGGATATCAAGTCAGTAACTGTTATGAAACTTTCTGTCCACAGACTGCAATCCCACTCACACTACCTTCTGCAGTTCACAGATACGCACTCTGTGGGTAACACATGAAACCAAAGTCACCACACACTGCCCAGCCTGCAGATGACCTTACAGATGGGGAGTCCTCATAAACATAGAATTGGCATGGTAGGTATTAATACATGTAGGACAGCCATATCGGCACACACCCTGTTAAACCAACATTACTCTGAATGAAGTATAGCAGCACTTGCAGTCTGTAGTCAGGTCAGGCACATCCCTCCTGTGTGTTGGCCTGTTTCCACAGTGTATGTTGTCAGAGGTAAATCCCCAATCCATCTGTGATGCTGTTTGCCAAACAACAGATCAAGTTCCTGCTCACAATGAATGAAAAGACCCAACACAAACACGATGCTCCTAGATATTGGAGTGTGTTTCCATGCAATTGGCTATGGGAATGTTACCACAGCTGTTTCTCATGCAGTCAGCTAGGGGAGGGCTGCAACTCGTGCAGAGGCCATCAGCTGATCATGAGCTTTACCTAAAATACACATGCTGCTGCCTAAGTAAAGCAGGTGTAGGTCTCTACATCCACCAGTGAGGGAGTGAGAGAGGCAGACAGAGACAAAGACAAGTCAGGGAGGGGTGGGAGAGTAAAACTTAAGCATGTTTGTGTCACACACTTACCAGCACAGGGTGTCAAACCCCTGATGACTATGTAGTGTTATCACAGCTCTATGCAGTTATTGGATGTGCCACATAGGTTACCTGTTGTGGATCCCTCAGAACATATATGTGATGGTGAGTGACATCTGCAACAGGGATATGGTAGCTATATGGTATGTGAAGTACACGTGCCTGTCCGCGTGAACAGGTGCCAGCGTCAACACAGCCACACTCTCACAGGGATGCACATACATTGACACACTTGGCATGACCAGGATTACAACTCATCACTAGTGAGATTGCCACAGCACATTACTGTGCAGGTATCACATGCACCACAAGGGTCATAAGGAGGTTATATGGGCAAATGATATGGGGAGGTGTCGGACACCAGACAGCATGCTTTAGTATGCCAATGGGGGTTGTAGTGAGTGTGGATGTGATCATACGCATCATACAACACACACACAAACACAGAGGGTGCCAGTACTGATATGCATTGGTGCATTTCTGCACAGGTGTGTGGTGGCTGACTGTGCCGGACAGCTATACAAGGCTAGGTGATGGGAATACCTTGACATCAGGCCACATGACAATGGTCTGCATTGTGGCTTGGGGCTGTAGTTTCTGCATTTGCCCACACAGGTGTGTATTTTAACCACCATCCAGTCACCTGGGTGACTGTTGCATGTGGCCAGTGCTGTGCATCGCTTGCCATGTATGTGTTCCTTAGTCCATGACATGGATGGTGTCTGGGATGTGCACACCTCCCACATGCATGTGCAGTGACATATGGAACTGTAGCTGGGGTGTCTGGCCCATGTTGTGTACATCAATTATCATCAGATGTGCCAGTCTTGGCCACCTGTGGTGGGAACTGCTAATGGACAGCAGGTTTACCCTGCACCTACATTGATAGCATGCTAACGGCATTCGCTGGTGTCAGTGGCATCTGTCCATACAGAGAATGTTTTCAGGCATGGTATGTTCTTTGTGGGTCACATGTGATGGCACCACAAGTGTTGTAGGTGTCCAGTGGGGAGCATGGGGAAGGTGCACTGTCTGCATGTAT
The DNA here is from genome assembly GCF_019279795.1 of Protopterus annectens. Taxonomy (NCBI): domain Eukaryota; kingdom Metazoa; phylum Chordata; order Ceratodontiformes; family Protopteridae; genus Protopterus; species Protopterus annectens. The sequence goes on along the minus strand of NC_056744.1, from coordinate 1,284,652,338 downwards.
GTGCCTATTGGACAGATGGACAGTATGACATGCCCTCTGTAGCCCACTGCAATCACTCCATAGTTACTATCAGTGGCCAGTATGCAGTGTACTACCCACATATTGCTGTTGCCTAGGCACTTGTGTGTGTATGTATGAGACATGGGTTGAGAGTGCACTCTGGGTAATACTGGGGTTGCTAACTGTGATTACCTGGCCTTGATGTCACATGTATGTGTATGGATTTGCACCCCAGCCTCTTGGCTATTTCACATCTGCTATCCCTGTATGGTGGACATTGTGATATATAGTAGGGGCCACCATAGAAGAAATTTGCAAAACCCACTCCACATTGGGCCCAGGTGTCACACATGATACAAATTGCAAACACACACACCTGTTATGTCTGGGTGTAGAACCCCTACCTAACTAGTTTATTACACTACAGCACTATGCAGTGATAGTACATGCCACAGAAATCACTGGAGTACTCTTTCCCCAAAGGTGTATATCACATTGAATGACATCAGCAGGACTGCCAAAGTAGGACATTTGAACTGCAGTGAGTGTGGCTAGGTTAAAGTGCTTTGGTCCCTACACAGACAGTGACACACACACAAAACATCAGCAACCATCATGTGTGGGTATAGAACCCCTAACAGAGGTCTATATCACACTACAGTATGGAGCTGTTACAGGACACACCATGGGGATTACTGGAGAGCTCCTTCCCCAAAGGTGTATTTCACAATGAATGACATCAGCAGGATTGTCACAGTAGGGCATTTGGAATGTACTGAGTGTGACTAGCCTAAAATGCATTGCTCCCTACACAGACATTGAATCACACACAAAGCATCCAGAACTGCCATGAGTGGGGATAGAACTCTACCAGGCTTCTAAATCACACTACAGCAGTACACAGTTATGGCATGTGCTACAAATATTACTGAGTTACAATTTTCCCAGAGGTGTATTTCTAAGTGGATGACATCAGCAGCCTTGCCAAAGTTGAGTATTTCAATTGTAGGGAGTATGACTACCCTAAAAAGCATTGCTTTCTACAAAGACAGACACACACACACTTGCTATGTCTGGGATTGGAACACCTATCTAACTACTTCATCCCACTACAGCAGTACACAGGTTCAGGATGCACTACAGAGGTTACTAGGCTACAACCTTTACAGAGGTAAATATCTGGGTGGATGACATCAGCAGCCTTGCTAAAGTTGAGCATTTCAATTGTAAGGAGTGTGACTACCCTAAAAAGCATTGCTCTCTACACAGACAGAGTCAGACAGACACACACACTCTTGCTATGCCTGGGATTACCTACCTAACTACTTTATCACACTACAGCAGTACACAGTTACAGGATGCACATAGGAGATTACTGAGCTGCAATCTTCCCAGAGGTGTATTTCTCGGTGGATGACATCAGCAGCCTTGCCAAAGTTGAGCATTTCAATTGTAGGGAGAGTGACTACCCAAAAAGCATTGCTTTCTACTCTGACAGACACGCCCACAAACACACACAGTTGCCAAGGCTGGGGTTAAAACTCTTACCTAACTAGTTTACCACACTACAACACTACGCAGTTATGGGACTCACCATGGAGACTACCGGGCTAAAATTCTCCCAAAGGTACATTCACAGTGGATGACCTCAGCATGCTTGTCATAGTGGGGCTATGGGGAGGGCAGTGTGTGTGCATGGGCCATGACCCATTCATCTAGGGGTTGCCACTGCACATGCAAGCACAACCTGGGTCATATTTTGTTTATACAGCTGCTAGATGACTACTTCCTTGTACAGTCATGTTGCGCAGCTGGCACGTGCACCACATACTCTGCAATGCTGACAGATACCGGTGGCTAGTATCTGCAGTGAGTGACATCTGGCCCTTGTGTGGTTGTAGGCCTTTGGCTGTGTGCTGGGTGGGACAGGCCTGGATGGCTCCTTGTGACAGTCACCCTCTTCCACACATCTATGTACGTCTACCTTTGGCTTATTAAGTGTGTTGTCCTTAGATATATGTTGGTATTCCTGTCCACTGTGTGTGCAAAGCATGTGTGTTGCATATTGAGGAGTGTCTGCACTAACATCTGTGACTGCCAGTTATGTCTGGTCCACTGGTGTTTGCGGACTGACCTTCATGTGTTTAAGTGTGTGAGCATGCCCAATATGACCTTTCAGTGTGTTGTTGATTAACATTGCCTTCATTTCTCTGTGTGTGAGCATGCCCAGTATGGCTGTCTGTATTGAATGTATGGATCAAGTCCAGGTAGTTTGTACTGCAGTGCTGACCTTTGTTTTGTACACCTACAAGTAGCATGCTGTCTCTGCAGGGTATCCGTCGATCATTTGGCTTCGACTGTTCTACATTTCTGCATAGCAGAGGGGCACACCTGTCTATTTCTACATTTCTACACAGGATTGGGTGGGGCACACCTGACTGCTACTACATTTCTATGCAGGATGGGGGCACACCTGAATATTTCTACATTTCTACACAGGATTGGGGGGGCACACCTGACTGTTACTACATTTCTACGTAGGATGGTGGGGCACACCTGACTATTTCTACATTTCTACACAAGATTGGGGGACACACCTGACGGTTACTACATTTCTACATAGGATGGGGGGCACACCTGACTATTTCTTCATTTCTACACAGGATTGGGGGTACACCTGACTGTTACTACATTTCTACATAGGATGGGGGGGCACACCTGACTATTTCTACATTTCTACATAAGATTGGGGGGCACACCTGACTGTCACTAAATGTCTACATAGGATGGGGGGAACACCTGACACTTGTACACATTTGCTAGGACTGTACTGGTATGTCGGGTACACCATTTCATTCTGTCGTCTTACCTATCATGCTGACTAGAGGCATGCCAGTGTACTATAGACCTTAGCTTTTAAGTACCTACCTATTAGTTTCTGATTTTCTACCCTTCAGAACTGACATCCCACTGCCTAACCTGCTGTCTGTGTAGGCCTGGGTGGGAGATTACCCACAGGCCTCATTCAGAGGCCATTGCACAGCCTTTGTTTGTGTTTGTCTACACCTGTCCTGCTGGCTGTGACTGTTGTTGGGTATGTGACCCCCCCAACTGGCATTTGTAAGTCACTTACCTTGTGGGTGTCCCAGTATTGATGGTGGTGCTGCTGGGCTGCCTTTGTTGGATGCACATAGTACACTCCCTACACATGGTTAAGCACAGGTAGTGTAATGTTTGGCATCCCTTTTACTGTATGTGAGAGTCAGAGAGAGGTGTTATTCCCTGGGTCCCTCCTGTGTCAGTGTATGTGCTATGCATTGCCTCTTTGCCAAGGCCAGGGCATACTGGGAATGCCTCCTTCTGCCTACTGTGGCAGGCTCAGGTTGTTCCTCCTCTGAGTAACTTTGTGCCTGTGCAGGCCTTGGCAATGTTGGGGGTGCTGTGTGGCCCTGCCTCGTGCTGTTCCTGCTGCAGCTGTTTCCACAGGATCATATTGTGTAACATGGCATATACAAGGACAATTTGGGTACATGTAGTTGGTGAGTACTGCAAGGCTCCACCGGATGTGTCCAGGCACTGGAACCATGGCTTGAGCATCCCAAACACATGCTTTACTATAATTCTGGTATGTGTGTGTGCCTCATCATGGAGTTCTTGTTCGAGTGTGTGTGCATTTCTGATGGGTGTCATCAGCCACAGCTTCAATGTCTATCTAGCATCCCCCACTAGGTGATCATCAGGGATGTCCCCATTGGTAAATCTCTGGTACATCTGCTTCAGATGCCAGATGTGGGAATCGTGATAGCTTCCAAGGCAGCCAGCACACACATTCATTATTATGCCCTGGGCATCGCACATGACCTGGCAGTTGATGGAGGGGAAGCCCTTGTGGTTGATGTAGACCCTACCTTGCTCACCGGGTGGTGCTTTGATGCATATGTGCATGCAGTCTATAGCACCCACTATCTCAGGGTATTTTGCTATTTGGTGGAACAATTGCATATTGCTGGCCAACACCTCACAGGTGTTGGGTAAATATATGTGCTGACCGATATGTGCTGACATGGTATCCAGGAATTAGTGGAGTACCCTGGATGCTAATGGCTGTGAAATCCCCATCATATCCCTAGTTGGCCTTTGGAAGGTACCTGTAGCTAGTATTCGTAGGCCTACAAATACCTTGGTATCCACTGGGATGGGTTCCCTTCTGTTAGTTCTGTGTATCAGGTGTGCACAGCTCAACAATTTGCTGTAGTAGGTGGGTCCACCCTATAGCACTCCACTATCTCCAGCTCATGTAGCATCTGGTAGGTTACCCTGGGTCTGTAGCATTCACATCCTCACCACCCTCAGCCTCTTCCACAAGTTGTTATATAATAGCTATTGCAGCCCCTATCATTTTGCTGTTGTGAGTGTTAAAACTTCCCCGCTTGTTTACACCAGTGGTGTAGAGTGCAGGAAAAACTAGAGGGGAAGGTGTTTTCATAGTTTACAGTAGTGTTCTGGGCTGGGCTGGTCTGCTGCCTGTGTAATTTGCTGATTCTGATACATTTCACCTGCCACCTAAGCTAGTTCTCCTTGATTACCTTCCTACTGCTGTTTTCCCTTCCCATTGCCTTCTTGTTTAAGCCTGACTGCACGCCACACAAATAGAGTGCTCAAATAAGCACACTGCTGCTACTTCCTAGTTTAACTTTTTTTTTTCTTCCTGTAAAACCCAGTGCATGGTGTGCACACCTGCTTAGGCTTTGTGACGAGTGCTAGCCACAGGGCTGCAATCCACTTACAGTATGCCTGGCACCCCCCATGATGTCACCTAATTCCTAGGCTTGCACCAAGGTGTTCCTGCTCTTATACTGTTGGGACCTGACTCACATGCTGGGGAAAACTGGGATTCACTATCCTTCCCCTCATTTACATAGGATTGCCTGCTAATGCATAGTTACATGTCTTACACTGAGCCTCCCCCCTTAGCAACCATTACTCACTGGCCATGTTGTTTTCTGCCTGCCATTGACTTGCATGGCAGAATACTAATTTTAGTTAGAATGCTTAATTTAGGTTCATTTTGTTATTTTCCCCCGATCCCGTTTACATGCCGCTGCGCTACGCTTAAACAGCCGAGATCAGCTAAAAAAAAATAAATGTTAATTTTTTGTGGGTTTTTTTACTGTTTGGAATGCCAGTGGCCTTATACTTGGCCATTGGCATGCTTACTACATGATATGCAGCCTTTTATTAGAGCTGTCACAGCTCAGGTTTGGATTTTGAAGAAATGTACTTGGTTACTAACCGAATACATTTCTGGAGATAGCACTAGTCCTGCCGAAAGGTTGCAAGCTTCCTGGATTGCAAAATCACCTAATTTGCATGGATTTCCCATGCAAATGGGGTGATTTGCATACAAGGGCTTAGTCTGTGCAGGATTAGTGCAGGAACACTCGTGCATGCCCCTGCAGGCTGTTCCTGGATCGCACGGCAAACATATTGTCTGCTTGAGCTCCTTGCACCGATCTTGCACACCGTGCACGCTGTAGAGAATCCAGGGGAAGAGCATTAATCTGTCATTGTTTAAGGTTAATAAATACAATATTTCATTGTTTATGGACAAATCAATTTCAGTTATACATAGCTCTTTATTAAAAGACACAAATGCAGTTTTGTCAGGATTTAAAATGTTAAAGATTAGAACAGCTAACAGTTCAAAGTTTAGCAGCTCTGTGCTAGGTATAAACATGTAATTAGAGTTATATGCTGTTTTAGACAAGATTTGTGCAAATGTACAGATTTTAAAGAACTGGTTATGACAGGAACATGCAGATTTATGGGTTAAAGATAAAATAAATTCCAGTTCAGCTGACACAGCTGAAGTGCTCAAAAAGACATATTGGGTATGGACAGTTAAAAAAAAGGTGACCGTATACCTCTATGTCTTGTAAGGTATATCAGAAATAGTTAAATTAGTTTGCAGAATAAAGGGTTTACAGTTACAAATTTGGCAAATGAATTTTTTGTATTATTGTTTTGTTTAAGAGTTTTGTATTAAAGTGTTGCAATGCATAAACAATAAGCAATGATATAGACAGAGACAAAATAATGTTTCACAAATGAAGAAACTTTTGAGGCAACACCACAGTAGTGAAGGAGACTTTTAATGACATGTAAAAATAAACAAATTAAAAGCAGTATACCAAGTAAGCGCTTTCACATTCACATCAAACACTTCATCAGACATATCAAAGACTGCTGTGGTTCACATTTAAATATTATATAATCTTCCTATTAATTCAGTAATTACCAATCATTCTATTACATCAGTTAATTAATCAGCAATTCTATTAGGCAACTACATCTCTAAAAATATTTTTAATGAACGTGCATAGATGTGGATGTATTTTATTGTGTGTATGTTGCCATCTAGTGGTTCTCTGAATGAAAGTCACCTATTTGATTATACATTATATACTTCTTTTGTACTTTTATATATAACTTAACAGGTTTTTAAAAATCTTTTTACATACATAGTTCTTATGTATCTTCTCTTTTTTTATATATACATAGAAATGTAAATTTTTTTATGCTGTTTTTTTTAAGTATTTTTTAGAGATGTAGTTGTCTAATAGAATTGTTGATTAATTAATTGATGTAATAGAATGATTGGTAGTTAGTGAATTAATATGAAGATTATATCATATTTAAATGTGAACCATAGCAGTCTTTGATATGTCTGACGAAAGGTTCAATGTGAATGTGAAAGTGCTTACTTGGTATACTGCTTTTACTTTGTTTATTTTTACATGTGTGGTGGTGCTGCGGTAGCGTTGTCACCTCACAGTTAGACATTGCCTGTTCGATTTTCAGTTAGAGCGTCTTCTGTGTAGCGACATGCGTGAATGGGCATTCCTTCATTGAAGGCTGTGCGTTAGGACCGGCAAGCCAGTACGTAAAAATCTACTGCCAATCATTAGCGGACCAGAGTTCCGCTGTGGCGACCCCTAACCGGGAAAAGCCGAAAGACACAAACACAAACAAATTAAATGTCTCCTTCACTACTGTGGTGTTGCCTCAAAAGTTTCTTCATTTGTGGACTTATTTTCGTCATTGAGGCACTTTGTCCTGTGACTGTTTTTTGATACAAAATAATGTTTGCTAGTTTACAGAATGTAAAATTTAAAGTCAATGCTACATTGTAAAAGTGACAACACAGCTAATAATTCAGATCCTATGTATAAAATAGTTCATTATGTAATCAGTTTCAGACTGTATATGTTTTGTACGGAGATGGCAGTTTGCCAAGCACATCAGCTCAAATTACAGCCAGCCTAGCAAGCTGAATTAAAAAATAAAATTAAAGACAGTACTATATGCCATAAGTCTGTATGGCAAAAATCAGTTTACAGTTTTACTATTTATCCAAAAAAATTGCAAACAGTAATGATAAATTCTTGCAGCATTCAGTACTACTGAAAAGTTAGATGATGTTAGCTAAAGAAACTGTTATGTTAAGACAGTGGGTGAAGTTTCACTCAGAACAGTATGTTAAAATTTAAGGGTCACGAGACAAAATGTAAAAAGTTCAACAGTTAAACTTAATTTTATATAGGTGCAGAAATGCACAGTGCTACATTATTATTTATATTTAAAATGATCAGTTTGCTTACAGAGTTGCAAGAGTTTATTAACAGCAAATGTTTATTTCATGTAGAAAAATGTAAAGTCAGCACAATAAGCAACATTATCAGTTTATAGTTGTTAATGCTGCAAATGTTTATTTCATGCAGAATAATGTGTTACATTATTATTTATATTAAAATTGTTTACAGACTTGCAAGAGTTTATTAGCAGCAAATGTTTATTTCATGCAGAAAAATATAAACAAAGTCAGCACAATAAGCAACGCTATCAGTTTATATTTGCTAAAGCTGCAAATGTTTATTTCATGCAGAAAAATGTAAATAAGGTCAGGGCAATAAGGAATGTTATAATTGTTAAAGATGCAAATGTTATAATTGTCAAAGATAAAAATGTTACTTTAAGGACCTGATACTAAATGCAATTAAAAATGTTAGCTACCCAGTCTTGCACAAGAAATGATAAAAAAAGAGTTTTAAAAGGTCTAACTATAAAAAGGACACCAGTATTAAAGCAGGCCTTCCTTTACCTCATCAGTGACTGGAACAGTGCAGAGTAAAATCTGGCAAGAGCTGTGGTGCAGAAGTTGACTGTCTATGTGTTTCAGTTATTTCTTCAATGTTTGTTTAAAGTTAAAATGTATGAGTTAAAGCAAATATGTATGTTTTCAGAGAGTTATATAACAATAGTACTAGGTTTCAGTTTATCTATGTTCAGACAATGTTCTCATGTTTTAGGTTCATGGTAACAATTGTACAACAGTACTAGGTTTCAGTCTGTGTTCAAACAATCAAAATGTTCTCATGTTTCAAACAACATGTCAATAGTACTAGCTTTCATTTTATGCTCAGACAATAATTTGGTTTTCAGAATATAAGGCATCAGTTTCAGTTATGTTTTTATCTGTGTTTAGTTAACACTGGCAAAATATTCTTTTAGTATTAATTTAGTTTCCAGAATATACACATAAATTTTAAATATTCAGTATATGCTAATGTACATTTCAGTCAACATTCAAAATATAACATTTATACCTAGTTATGTGTTCAGTATAGTACATTTCAGTCATATCTCAAAATATAAAAGTGATAGTTACTTCACATTATTTAGTCATTAATTTAAGAGTAAAGTAACAGAATTACATTTAGTCATTAGTTAAAGGTAAAGTGACATACTTATTTGTAACAGGCTTATTACATTATTCAGTCATTTGTTAAGGGTAAAGTAACAGAATTATTTTTTTACAGGCTTATTAAAATATGTTATTTAAGTAATAGGTAGTAATAGTTATTCAGTATACTCAAGGTTACAAATTACACTATACTTTACATAATTATTGTGCATTAGTCAGAAAGTTAAAAAAGACACTAATATACAATGCAAAGGTATGAAATACAGAAAGCATAAGTTTAGTAAGCTATTAAAATAAGTTATCTAAAGAATAGGTAATCATAGTTATTCAATGCATTCAAGGCATAACATGACAGGCTTAATTTAATTAATTTACAGATTACAGTACACTTTACATAATTATTGTACATTTGTCAGAAATTAAGGACACTAACAGACAACAAAAAGGTATATACTTGAAATACAAAGTATAGGTTTTAGTAAACTATTATAGCATATAAATATTCATAAAAGTTAAAAAAGTAAGTAGCATTAAAGAGCAAATTTATATGAAAATTTATAGACACAAGTTAACACAGAATATGGTAATTATGCTTCAAGACCACTTATAAGGTTATCTGTTAGTGAAGATTTCAGTTACACTAAAACACCAGTTCATAAGGTAAAAAAGCATAGGCAATAAACAATGTAACTTTACCAATACAGCATACAGAAATATAAAAAATTAGGCAGTGTTAACAGTTCATACTCTGTCTAACTTAAATGAAGATTCACAAAGACAGGTTAATGAGCTTTAAAAGACACAGAATTAAAATACATTAATTTTCAGAATAATGTACAGGTTTTAAATATATTACTCACACATCAAAACTTAGACTTAAAGACTCTAAAGACTATGAATCTAGGTAATATAAAATCAAATCATAAAGCTGAGACTTCATTCCAAACAGGCCATAATTGCTCAACTGACACCTAGTGGTCAAACTTAAAATTGCAAGTTTATTCGCTAGATAAAGAAAATGATTCCCTAGTTATAATTAAATTATAAGGTTAAAAGACTTCAATCCAAACAGGCAATAAATGCTCAAGTGACACCTAGTGGTCAAAATTAAAATTGCAGGTTTACCAAATATTTTTTTTTTTTTTAAATTATGAGTCAGGTAGCATAAAGCTGTATACAGTAGTTAGCAATATAATGTATGGTAACTACATAAGTAAGTCCCTGTAAACTTTCATCAGGGACCTCAGGGACAACTGTTAGATTAGGGACTTCCATTTTAAAGTAGTTATTAGACATTAAACAGGCTAAAGGGTAAAATAAGATGTTTCATGTATGCATAAAAGACAGTTAAGCAGAAACAAAAATAACCTTGCTGTTCAAGCATGAGAGACAGCTTATTAAAAAGGAAAGATAAGCATAACATGTGCAAAAATACAGAAATACAGAATGCTATTTTCTCAAGGGAAAGATACAATCTTGCTAGCTACAGAATGTTTCTTAATGGAATGTTAAATAAAGCACATACAAGACAAAGCCTGATACCAAGGTTAGAAAAAGTAAATAAGGAAAATTACTGGACTGAAGCAATGTAATATGTTGTGTTCAGGATAGTAGTTCAGTTAAAGTTAGTGAGCTAGTTTGACCTGTTATTTCAGAAAAGATTACAGACCCTCGAGCCTGAATACAGAAAACAAGTCAAATAAAGACATTGTTCAGGACAATCAGAATATGACATACAGTAACTTAGGTTCATAGGTTCATAGGTTCATACTAGGCTATCTGCCCTAGGGCATTTATAAGCCTAGCCAGAGTGTGTTTGGCTTTCGCCACCCATTTTAAATTAATTTTGCTATGCCCTTTTACAAGGTTAGTATACTGTGCCTCTGTCTAACAGTGACACAGAAGTGACACCCGGGGTAAACCTACGATCTCCCATCCACTTATCAAGATTCCTCTTGAAGAGAGTCAATAGGGACTCTGCCTAACCTGGACTGGGATTTTATGCCAGAGTGAAGGGAGCCTCTGGGTTATGTATCTGTCCCTCCAGCATGTCCTATTTATTTCAGTGGTGAGGTTCAAGTCTCTCGAGCATGTAGCTCAATGGGATTTGGATTTTCTGAGGTGCAGCATGTCCATTAATTCCGGGTTGGACATGGCTTTATACGTCAGGCACAGATCGCCTCTGAGCAGGTGGTATGCCACTGAGTAGAGCTGGAGTTTCTTTAACCGGGCAGCATATGGCATCTGTTTGAGCCCTTTGATCCTCTTGGTGAGGTACTTTTGGGGTCTTTCCAGTTGCTGCAGGTATCTGGTAAGGTACATCCCAAAAGGGGCATTGTACTCAATTATGGGCCTGATGAGGGATGAGTAAAGAGGCACGATGACCTCCCCTGATCTAGATGTGAATCTCTTTATGATTAGGTGGGTTATATAAAATGTTTTTCTAACCACTTTGGCCATGTGGTTGTCAAATGAGAGATTGCTATCAACTTGGGTCCCCAGGTCCCTAATTACTTCTTCTGTACTTAATGGATTACCACCTATGTGGTAATTTGTGGGCACTTTGTTTTTGCCAAAGGGGATGACTATACACTTTTTGGCATTTAGCTTGAGGCCATGGCTCTGGCACCAGTTGTCTGTTTCTATGAGGCCCTTTTGAAGGATGCTTGTGTCAGCTGGAGAATCGATTATGGCGCCCAGCTTGCAGTCATCTGCGAACTTGGTCAGCCACAGTCCTTCTGTGTTGGCCTGTACCTCTGAGAAATATATACCGAACAAGAGAGGTCCCAGGACTGAGCCTTGTGGGATGCCACTTGTAACTGGTTTGGAGTCTGACATGGCTCCAGCAATTCTAACCATGTGGGTTCTGTCCTTGAGCCAGTTTGCAACCCATCTAGTGACATAGGGGGTTATATTTAAGCTGGTGAGCTTATCTATAATGCCCGAGTGGGATATTGTATCGAAGGCTTTTGCGAGGTCCAGGTAGGCTGTGTGGACCACCTTCCCCTCGTCAATGGCCTTGGTGACTGTTTCAAAGAAATCGACCAGGTTTAAGAGGCAGGATCTGCCCTTAACAAAGCCAAACTGGGTAGGATCCAGTGTCTGTAGTTCCCCAATATCTTTATTTATGAGGTCCATGATGATCCTTTCCATAGCTTTGCAGACCAAGCAAGTCAGGCTTATGGGGCGATAGTTTCCAGGATCCGTTGAGGCACCACCTATGTGGAGAGGGACCACTGTTGCTGTACGCCACTCTTTGGGTACATATCCTGTAGTAAGGCTGAGATTGAACAGTAGTTTTATGTTTGGGTTTAGCTCTTCTTGGAGTTCATGTAGGATGCAGCCCGGGACACAGTCTGGTCCCATTGATGTTGTGTTTTTTGCTTTGGAGAGGGCGGCTCTTACCTGAGCATCTGAGATGTCAGGGGGGGCAGCATTCTGCTGGGATAGATATTTGCCCTTTTGGTGGGGAGGGGGGAGAAGTTTGCTCTGAACCTGTCAGCTAGGATGTTGGCAATGTCTGTGGGTTCGGTGTATTTTTTGTCATTTTGGATTAATTCTGAGCATATCTGGGAATTCACACCCAGGTTCCTAACATAACTAAAGAAAGCCTTGTGATTATCCTTAGTGTCCTGTGCAATTTTTCTCTCGAAGCTGGCCTTAGATGATTTTATGAGTGCCCGTAGTTTTTTGCTAATACTGATCAGAGATGCCTTCCCTTTTTGGGATTTTGCTCTATCATGTAGTAGCTTCCTCCTTCTATTGTATAGTTTGTTTATGGCTGGGGTCCACCAGACAGGACATCTGCCTTTGGAGGATTGGGTCTTGGTTTTATTTGGGATTGCATGATCCATGCATTCCTGAAGGTGTTCATAGAATGTGTTTATAAAGGATTCTGCGGTCTGGGCCATATTTTCCACAGGCCCGGGGGCTTTGAAGGATTCCACCTCGGTTTTGAGGAGTGTGAAATTTGCTTTAGAGAAGTTTTTCACTGTGGTATTCAGGGTAGGGGTGGAGTCGGGATGTGAATATCCAGTGAGATTAGTTTATGGTCTGATCTTACCAGTGAGGGATACACTTCTGGTCTGGAGCATAGAGTCCCCATGTTGGTGATGATCAGGTCCAGTATGTTTTCCCCTCTTGTGGGAGTGGTAACAAGTCGTTCCATAGCATTTGAGTTTATAAATTCTAGGAACCTTTGGGCTAGAGTGTTGGAGCTAGAGTAATGCTCCCAGTCTATGTTTGGGTAGTTGAAGTCGCCCAATATAAATGGTGTTTGGGGAGACCTTCCTATTTTCCAGTGTTCTCAGGAAGGCTGAGTGGGGTTCCTGTGTTTGGGAGGGTGGTCTGTAGCAGGCTATAAACTGGAAGGCAGTTTTACCCACTGTTAGTTGCACATGGATAGTCTCTGATGCTCCGTGCTGTGCCAACAACCTGGAGGTGTGGGTATCTTTAACGAATATTGATACTCCCCCTCCTTTTGTGGTTCGGTCCAAGTTTTGGGGTCGAAAAGCATGGTATGAGGTATAACCTGGTAGTGCTGGGATGCACTCGGGAGCCTTAAACCAGGTTTTTGTTACTGCACAGATATCGATGTTCTCCATGCTAAGGAGAGTTTCGAGTGCGTGCATCTTGAGGTTTAGACTTCTGGCATTGAGTAGCATTACTCTTAGTTTCTTACCCCTTGTGATACCTATGGAGGTGGGTTTGTCTTTTGAGCCTTGCCTAAAAAAGGCACTATGGGGGTAGCAAGAGCCTTTGCCAATATCCAAAAGCCCAGGGGTGACAGGTACAAGCTGTCCCTAGTGAAGTATCGTGGCTTGTCGAGCATGTCATCCCAGGCTGACAGGCATTGGATCCCCTTTGAATGACACCAATACTTAAGCCAATTGTTGAAATTGATCATCTTGTCTTCATATTGTGGCATCATTCTTGGTGAGGGTAAGATGCTACTCAAGGTCAGGGTCATACCGGCCTGGGCTACATGCTCAGAGAGCTCCTCTATGTCTCTCTTCATGTAGTCCAGGGAGGTACGTCTCAGGTCATTCACACCAGCATGGACAATGACTGAGTCATATTTGTACTTGCCTTGGAGTGACCTGAGTGCTTGTGTTATGTGGCAGATCCTAGCGCCTGACAGGCAGCTCACTGTGACCTTCTCCTTGTTCAGCCTGGTGAGAGGGACGTCAGTGTGCCTGACGATAGAGTCACCTATTACAAGTGTATCAGGTGTGTTGTTTAGCCTTAAGGGCTGTGACTGTTCGGCACACTGGCTTTGTGAGCTATGTGTTGCACGTGTTTTGTTTTGGGTTAGCGGTTGCTTGGGTGTCTGCTTTGGAGGTCTCTGCTGCTTAGGCAGATTTTTATTTAGAGCCTCTGAGTATGTTTTTTTGTGTTTATGTGTTTGGTTTGCTGTCGTGGTAGGTCTATGTGAGACTGGATTTGCAGTGAGTGTGGTTTCCTTCTCCTCCTGACTGGTTTTGCCAGTACTGAGTTGAGAGAGCTTAGCCTCCAGTATGGCTATATGGTTGCATCTCTCACATGTGTTGGAATGTTTTGGGAGGAGGAGAGGGTTGTTTGTGTACATGAGGCAGTTGTAACATTGCCTCAAGATTCCCAGATTCACCAGCTGGACCGGAGAGGAGATTGACAACTGACCTTTGGACATGCTGGAATATTATTGGGAATTCCTTTATAATTGAAAAAAAGGGCCAATGGGGAACGAGGTACTCAAGGGGAGTTTGTGAGGGTGTAGTGCTTTTAATATTTTAGTGCTGACTTATATAATTGCTTTAGTGAGCAAGTGCCAGGTAACTTAAATGCAATGTGTTACAGGTAACTTAAATGCAAAAACGACAAACAGTAACTTTCTTTCAAGTGAAACAAGGAAATAAGTACAGTAAGCAATGCAGATATCACTAGGGATCCACAGAAGCGCTGAAAAGCCGCGTTTTAAGTGGAATTAGCATTTCAGGGAAATAACAAGCAAACAAACAACAAGCATACAAACAAAGCTAGATTCAGCAGGCCTGGACCTAGTCTATGCTACAGCAAACAAGGTGTACCAATTTCAGTAATTCCCAGCTCAGAAGTGCAGAGTCCAGCCTCTCCTCCCACAAGAGTGCAGACCACGAACCTTCTTAATGTAAAATAACTGGCCTGAAGCCCAAGTGCTTAAACCGGAACTAATACACTTTTAGAATAACAGACACTGAGCCCTCAATCAGCAGTTCACAACTTAGAAGGATGTAAGCTACCTG
Source organism: Protopterus annectens (assembly GCF_019279795.1). NCBI lineage: Eukaryota > Metazoa > Chordata > Ceratodontiformes > Protopteridae > Protopterus > Protopterus annectens. Next base: position 1,284,637,314 of record NC_056744.1, on the reverse strand, counting down.
TCCTGCCACCACAGTGCAGGCCACAAACCTTCCTAATGTAAAACAACTGGTGTGAAGCCCAAGTGCTTAATCCAAAAGACTTAGAATGATAGCTACACTTTAATCAAGTTACTACCAAGCAGTAATAAATACAACTGAATACTTTAAAGAATGCCTGGATTAGTGCTCAAGTTATACAAACAAAGCTAGATTTAGCAGGCCTGGATCTAGTCTATGCTACAGCAAACAAGGTGTAAAAATTTCACTAAGAAGCAGTTCAAATATGCAGGCACTATAAGCCTTTAACCAGAAATTCCAAGCTCACAAGGGCAGAGTCCAGCCTCTCCTCCCACAAGAGTGCAGACCACGAACCCTGTTAATGTAAAATAACTGGCCTGAATCCGAAGTGCTTAAACCAGAATTAATACACTTTTAGAATAACAGACACTGAGCCCTCAATCAGCAGTTCCCAACTTAGAAGGATGTAAGCTACCTGTTCTGCCACTACAGTGCAGACCACAAACCTTCTTAATGTAAAACAACTGGCCTGAAGCCCAAGTGCTTAAACCAGAATTAATACACTTTTAGAATACAGACACTGGGCCCTCAATCAGCAGTTCCCAACTTAGAAGGATGTAAGCTACCTGTCCTGCCACCTCAGTGCAGGCCACAAACCTTCCTAATGTAAAACAACTGGTCTGAAGCCCGAGTGCTTAATCCAAAAGACTTAGAATGATAGCTACACTTTAATCAAGTTACTACCAAGCAATAATAAATACAATTGAATACTTTAAAGAATGCCTAGATTAGTGCTCAAGTTATACAAACAAAGCTAGATTCAGCATGCCTGGATCTAGTCTATGCTACAGCAAACAAGGTGTACCAATTTCAGTAAGAAGCAGTTTAAATATACAGGCACTATAAGCCTTTAACCAGAAATTCCCAGCTAGAAGGGCAGAGTCCAGCCTCTCCTCCCACAAGAGTGCAGACCACGAACCCTTTTAATGTAAAATAACTGGCCTGAAGCCCAAGTGCTTAAAACAGAATTAATACACTTTTAGAATAATAGACACTGAGCCCTCAATCAGCAGTTCCCAACTTAGAAGGATGTAAGCTACCTGTCCTGCCATTACTGTGCAGACCACAAACCTTCCTAATGTAAAACAACTGGTCTGAAGCCCAAGTGCTTAAACTAAAGGGCTTAGAGTTACACCAAGCAGTAATAAATACAATTGAGTACTTTTAAGATGACGCAAAAGCAAAATAAAGTAGGAAGAAACACAAATACAGTAAAAGCAGATAATTTTTTTTTTTTTTGAGTGAGCAAATGAGATGGGCCCAGGAGTTACAGGACAGAAACAAGTGCAAATGCAGGCCTTCAAATCAGAAAGTTGAGAGAGATGGAAGACGCCAAATGGCCAATAACTACAAATTCTGGGCCAGAACCACTCATTATGTGGTAGACAGATTACCTAGTGCTTACCACTCCCACTGATAAGCTAGAAGGCTTCCCTCCAACACAGAAAGGCTTGGGGGCTCAGAAGCTTACAAATAGTCCTGGATACAGCAAATCTGTATCTGGAACACTAATTACAGGAAAGGTAGGAAATGGACTTACGATTTTTTTTTTTTTTTTTTTTTTAAATTTAAACACTAATTGTTTATCAGCACTGTTAATGAAGACAGTATTTGGATATTGTGAACATCTAATAAAGCATTATTAAATGAACTACAGTATTTGGAAAATTCATTCTGAAAAGTACACGAGACTTGGTCAATAAAGGAGAGACAGGTACCTGTCCAGCATGAGTTTGGGTAATTAACACATAATGACTTTTGTTCTCAGTCTCATCACAGTGTTTCCAGATAATTATGGTACACTACAGTCTTATAAATTCTTACAGCTGAAACTACCTTTGGCAGTCCACTTGCATCTGAATAAAGGAGTATATATTAAAAAGTTTATTACTGTACTGTTTGATATAGTCAATAAATGCATGAACATGTATGTTAGCAGCACTTCATTACAAGTGCAGAATAATTTCCAATCAACTTTCATCCTATTAGAGCAGTCCTCCAAATGCAAGATACTCTGTTATTCTTATAACCTTATTCATAGAAATCCATATAACATTTCTTTGCCTATTTTGCCATCTTCCTTTATTTCATTAATTCTTCATTCTCCCTACTCAGTCTTATCAAATTCATAGTGTAATTTGCTGTTACTCAAGTATATCATTGTATTTCTGGATATAGTTTTTGTTCCTATTTATAACTTTTTTGTATTTAAAATCTGATGAAATAATGTCACTTGCACTCAAGTATATCACTGCATTATCTGTCATCTTTTTTGTACATGTTTTATCCCTCTGTCTCTGCTGCCCAACAGACCTGGATCATGACTGAAAAAGGTCCATGGACCAGCATGCTTACTGGTTAAAAAGTGTAAGGATGAAACAAAATAAAATATAGTACACAGCACAGTATTAAGAGCAAGTGCTAACCATGATATTTTTAAATGTTATGCTGACTTGTTTAAAGGCCTGAATTGCTTTCAGGTGGACTATCATATTAAGCTGTCAGCAGGAGCAATGCTAGTAATTCATACTCCATGGTACGGTAATCAGTGTGCTTAGAGCAGATATAGAACAAGAACTGACGTGTATGCAGTCCTTCGGAGAGTGATAAGTAAGTCAAATGAGCCTACTGAATGTGTCATAAACAAGGTGTTTTTAAGTGAACAAGATAGTGTTAACATTTGTTTTGATCCATATGTCCTCAAGAAATGGATGAAGAAGAAATATTACCATTTGCATGCTATTAGACCTGCAGCTGCCACATTGTCAAATACCAATTTTAAAAAGTGCTTTCTTATCATTTCTGAAGCTTTTGCATTGCACGTAGATTCTTGAAAAAAAAAAAAATATATATATATATATATATATCTATATGGATTCACTTTATAACCTCGAAATACTGAAATATCGAATTTCAGTATCTCGAGACTATAAAACCGAATCCACAAAACACTGACACAAAAAAAAACGCGAAATTCACAACACCGAAAAAAATGCACACACTATACCACACATACACCACAACACCCACATCACAACATAAACAAACAAAACTGCACACATACACAACTCATACACACATAAGCAGGGGGAAAGCCCCCCTGCACCCCCCATGTGGGGGGCTGTGCCCCCCCATACCCCCCTACTTATATATACTAACTCCGAGATCTCAGAAATACAAAACAAAAGCCAGCTCACATACGCACATTCTCTGATCCCTCACACACACACATCAAACACATCAGCAAACTCACACACACTCTAACTCCCACTCAAAACCCTTAGAAAACACTTACCTGACATAACACCTACATCCACACATGGCACCGCACGCCATCAAAACACAATCCCGGACATTATGCAGCGTAAGGTCATAACCGCAAATTCGACATATATTCGAGTTCGCGATTATGCCCTTTCGCTATTTTTAACATTCGGCTTTATAGTCTCGAGATACTGAAATTCGACATTTCAGTAATTCGAGGTTATAAAGTGTTTCCATATATACATTTACCAAATTGCTTCTTCCAAGTTGTTAAGGCACTAGACACTGTAGCCTATGTAGTCTGTAAAGGGTAACTAACAATTTGGGGGGAGGATACAGAAAAAACAGAAGCCGGATAGGTAATATATTTGGTATATTAGTTCTTAATTCCCTATGAGGTTCAATTATTTTCTTCTATTTAATAAATATCGTATCCTGTTGTCATCATATGAAATTATATGGCATTGAAGGAGTCACATCAACAGCAATTGTTAGAAACAGACCAACATTTGAGTCTCAATTTATTTGGTAAACATTGCCTCACTTGTTATAACTTGATAAAGGTAAGGTCTATGATACATCCATTTGCATAACCTGTAATGAGCTTGTAGGAGTATATATATTGCCAAATGTTGATTCCCATTGGTGCATAACATCTCTGAAACTATCTGAGGATTTATTCAAAATATCCTTATACAAGACCTGTAACTTGAGTGTATAGTGATTATAAGCAGATTTTTTTTCTATAGAACAGGAGGAATATTTAATTAAACTTTCCTATCTGCAGATGGATCTTGCATAGTCAGATAAAACAGACTGAATTTTTAATTTGTGCCAACAAATGAAATACTGGATCTATTTTACTATCTTTAAGTTCTATGAGAGATTTCAGGGATTTAGACAACTTGTCCCAGACATCTATTATATAATTATAGTCTGTGTCAGTGGATTCCCCCATCTAAATAATTTATTTGACTTAGGTAATGTGACAGGAAAACCAACATCTATGCAACAGAGGTGGCCAATTAGCACTTTGGCTTTGCGACAAGATGAATTAATCAATATGACACATCCACTAGAATCTATATTTTTGCTGTTGGTAATTAATTTGCATACATACTTAAGTTAAATTATTTAAAGTTTGATATTTTCCCCCCAAAATGGCCCGGGATGGGTCCAAGTCATATCTCTCAACTGGCAAAAATTTCCAAAAATTTCCAGATTTTTGCCTCAAATTTTTAATCAGGTCAACATAAAAAAGTTGATTATCTGGCAAATCATTGAGGATTGCGGTCACTAAATACTGACTGACATTTGAGTTTCTGACTTCATATCCCTCATAAAAATGCATGCTAATGAAAACAAAAAAAACTTTTATTCTAGTAACTTTCTAAGTTCATAAGACCAATATTTAAAATTTGTACCTGATTTTGGGCCTTTGTCCTCCAATATTGTTGGCTTTGTGTAGAATTCATATACTAAGAGACTAAGAGTTATGGTCCTAGCTCTAACTCAGTGAAATGTAACTACTGTGACAGCAGAGGAAAGAGGCTAGGAAGATTGATGTATTCTTTAGATTTAAAAGGATAGGCTGTTATTTACTTATTCAGGTGATGCTGAATTCCAAATAAGATATAAAAATTAAAGACGGCAAAACTTAAAAAAATGGGAAAAATGATAGTGAGGTAAGTGTTTAATCAAGAAGAGGATTTTAGGAAGCATGAATGATTTAATAGTTTGTGCATTACTTATAACAGACAATGTCATTACTTTCTAAAAAGAAAATTCACCACAAAACTCTTTTAGCAAAGAAGAGATACTAAGTTCCAATGTGTTAGTCAACCTAGTGCAGAATATTGTAGTTAGATATGTAAAGTGGGAGAGCATAGACAGTGGTTCAGGATTAAAGTTATCTACAACTGTCAAAAACACCTTGCTCAAGGTCAGCATGCTGATGTTTTAAGTTTAGTGACAGGCCTGAAATGAAAGAAAAGCTCCCAAAAGCTACATGCAGAGGCTATAGATTGTGCTTTGAATGAGATAACCAATTTACACATAAAAATAAAAAATGAACAGAATCACCACGGCTAAAGGAAAAACTTTAAAATTTTAATTTAAGAACAGAGTACGCGCTTTCACGGCCTAGCAGCTGCTTCTTCAGACTCAAGTAATAGCAGCATTCTTCTCTCTATTTAAAAGCAGTCAATTAGTAAAATTAAGAACTCCATCCTCTTAAAGACACATAGACCAATACAATGCTAGCACACTATCAGCACTTAGTAAAAATTTAACAGAGGAAATACAGTAGCATAAAACCACACATCTCAAGAATTTTTCATACATAAAAAAATATATAAAAATATATAAAAAAATCAATAGGGGAGTGCCCATGCATGCAACAATGGTTTAATAGATACCATGTCATTTATTCTTGGTGTCTTTACTGCATTAAAACATGTAATCCAATGTAATTCAGCCAGCTCAGTCATATTCCTAATATCACACACTGTAATGTTATCTCTCACAATTTCCAACACAAAAAATTAAAACAGTGTTGGGACTCACTATCTCAGACATGACATGCTAAAGCACTGCTCTTTTTAATGTTCCTGATGTCTCCAACATGTTCATGGATATGTTCCCTCAAAGCTCGATTAGTCTTACCCATGTAAAACACAAAACAGACCTCACAGAAACTAAAATAAATCACATTCCTAGTTTTGCAGTCTGCATAAAACTCACAATCAACCATTATTCTCATCTTATCTGTGGATGTCTAAAACTTGTACCTGTATAAATATATTCAAAAGGAGTGCAATCTCTGCAGGGATACGTACCATGTCTTTGTGAGACAGGGAATGTCCTAGCCAGTCCTGACCTATAACATAACTGTCTTTGAGGTGAAAGATTGTTTCTAAACAAAAACCTAGGCCTCTCACTAACCACCTCTTTAACCTCCTCATACACTTCCAATATACCCCAATTATTTTTAATGATGTCAAAAAAACATTGACATCCCTCAAGAAGGTTGTAGGTACCCTCACTGTTCCTGCACTAGCACGCCTATGTTCAAACACTTGTCTGGGAGGTTGCTCAGATAAATACAGTCGACCCCTAGTATCTCTGTCCTTCAGTAGCTGGGTAATACTACTATCAGTCTCTTTCTCAGTATATTTTCTATTCAGGAAATCACTCTTAAATTCCATTAAATTTACCCCAAGTTGCATGTCATCATTGTGTAATCTCATCATTCTCGAAACCTGACCTCTGTGTACATTCTTGTCAACATGCCATGGATGCATGCTACTCTTGTGTAAGTGTGCATTCTTCCTACTCTTTTTCCTAAATAAGCTAGTATGTACACCCCCTAAATCAGACTTTCTTACAGTAACATCCAAAAAGTCTATCTCATCTATAGAGTATTTATACGTAAACTTCAAAAAAGTCATAGTCATAATATGGTAATCAATGAACTGGGGGATGAATTCACTCGGGCCATTCCAAAGAAAAAATATGTCATCCACGAAACGAGTGTACCAACTCACATAACCAAAAAACTCATTGTTGTGAAATACAGCATTCTCCTCCCAATGTAGTAATGCTAGGTTGGCATAGCTATTGGCACAAGCTGTGCCCATAGCCACGCCAACCTTCTAAAAAAAAAAAAATCACTGTTGAAAACAAAAACATTCTCAAGAATAATTTCTAATAGCATACAAACTAAATCAATTTTATCTGGGGACATATATTTCCCCGTTAACAACAATTCCCTAATATTATCAATGCCCTGATTATTTGGGATAAAGGTGAACAGGGACTCTACATCCATAGTAACAAAAAATAATCACCAATAAGTCCAGATCCCTTAACATTAATAAACAAATCCTGCAAAAAAATATTGGCATTTTACAAAATTGTCCTTGTCTGTTCTAATACTAGTCACAAAGTCTTCTCCACATAAATAGACAGTGGTTTGGTAGCTCACCCTATACTGGAAACGATCAGTTTCATTAGAATAGCCAAGGACAATTTTGAGAGATACCAATATTGAGAATAATGTTTTTGTTTTCAACAGTGATTTTTTTCTGCAGAAGGTTGGCGTGGCTATGGGCACGGCTTGTGCCAATAGCTATGCCAACCTAGCATTACTACATTGGGAGGAGAATGTTGTATTTCACAACAATGAGTTTTTTGGTTATGTGAGTTCGTACACTCGTTTCGTGGACGACATATTTTTTCTTTGGAATGGCCCGAGTGAATTGATCCCCCAGTTCATTGATTACCATATTATGACTATGACTTTTTTGAAGTTTACATATAAATACTCTATAAATGAGATAGACTTTTTGGATGTTACTGTAAGAAAGTCTGATTTAGGGGGTGTACATACTAGCTTATTTAGGAAAAAGAGTAGGAAGAATGCACTCTTACACAAGCGTAGCATGCATCCACGGCATGTTGACAAGAATGTACTCAGAGGTCAGGTTTTGAGAATGATGAGATTACACAATGATGACATGCAACTTGGGGTAAATTTAATGGAGCTTAAGAGTGATTTCCTGAATACAGGATATAATGAGAAAGAGATTGATAGTAGTATTACCCAGCTACTGAAGGAGAGAGATACTAAGGGTCGACTGTATTTCTCTGAGAAACCTCCCAGACAAGTGTTTGAACATGGGTGTGCTAGTGCAGGAATGGAAACGGTCCCTGTGACCATCTCAAGTGATATCAATGATTTTTGTGACATCATTAAAAAGAATTGGGTATACTGGAAGTGTGTGAGAAGGTTAAAGACGTGGTTAGTGAGAGGTCTAGGTTTTTGTTTAAGAACAACCTTCCACTTAAAAGACAGTTATGTTATAGATCAGGACTGACTAGGACATTCCCTGTCTCACAAAGACATGGTACTTATCCCTGCAGAAATTGCAATCCCTGTGAATATATTTATACAAGTACAAGTATTAGACATCCACAGATGAGAGTAATGGTAGATTGTAAGTTTTATGCAGACTGCATAACTAGGAATGTGATTTTAGTTTTTGTGAGATCTGTTTTGTGTTTTACATAGATAAGACTAATCGATCTTTGATGGAACATATCCGTGAACATGTCGGAGACATCAGGAACATTAAAGAGAGCAGTGCTTTAGCATTCCATGTCAGTGTTAGTGGGCCCCAGCACCATTTTAAGTTTTTGGTTTTGGAAATTGTGAGAGATAACATTAAAGGGGGTGATATTAGGAATAAGATTGAATTGGCTGAATTACATTGGATTACATTTTTTAATGCAGTAAAGACACCAGGAATAAATGAAATGGTATCTATTACATCATTGGTGCATGCATGGGCACTCCCCCATTGATGGCTTTTTTATATATTTTTTATAGATCTACTATACATGATCAAAATTTAATAAAGCCAAAACCTACACGGCCAAGACAATATGTTCGACATTTGAAATTTTGAATGTGTAAAACAAACAAAAAAACCCCAAATAAACTACCTACAAGTTGCTAGCAATGGGCAAGCCCACCCTACACCCCCCACACTCCCTGCTATTTAAATATATCAACTCTGTGATTTTGCACTACAGTGTGGAGAATGGAAATTTTTTTCTTTCTGTGCTATAGGGAGCTGCTCATTCAGAACGTTCGAACTTTCAAAAGTCGATCATATGGTCTCAGCCATATGAAAGTCAGCCTTTTGGAAGTTTGATCATCTGTAGGGGACCCATTTTATATATATATATATATATATATATATATATATATGGGTCTACTACTAATGCCCGACACGACGATTCCCCGACAGAAAACTCACCGACGCCAGATGACCGACAACACACAAACCCAACACAAACCCGACAACGCAAAACACCGAACATCATTACACCGACACACGGAACGTAAACAACACGCGACACTACATAGCATACACACTAGCCCTGACCCAAACCCTAACCCTAAGGTCCGACACTATCGCACACTTCACCTACCTGCACCCTAACCCTAACTCACTTAACCCAACCCTAGCCCAAGCTCCGACACTAACGCACACATCACCTACCTGCACCCTAACCCTAACTCACTTAACCCACTCCTAGCCCAAGCTCCGACACTAACGCACATCACCTACCTGCACCCTAACCCTAACTCACTTAACCCACCCTAGCCCAAGCTCCAACACTAACGCACACATCACCTACCTGCACCCTAACCCTAACTCACTTAATCCACCCCTAGCCCAAGCTCCGACACTAACGCACACATCACCTACCTGCACCCTAACCCTAACTCACTTAACCCGTCCCTAAACTACAGTCCCTCACTAGCACACACTTACCTTACCCGAACCATACCTCCGACACGAACACACACTCACCTTTCCCACAGCCTAACCCGACATCCCACAATCTCGAGCACTTACCTGACCGCTCCTAACTCCGTCACCATCGCACACTTACCGCGTCGCGATCGCACATTCCCTTGTCGGTCTTTCCGCTGTCGGCAAATCACCCTGTCGGTACACTTACCTGTCGGTCATCTGGCATCGGTGAGTTTTCTGTCGGGGAATCGTCGTTTCAGTCATTAGTAGTAGACCCATATATATATATATATATATATATATATATATATATATATATATATATTTTATGTATAAAAAAAATTTCAGATGTGTGGTTTTAAGCTGCTGTATTTCCTTTGTTAAATTTTTACTAAGTGATGATAGTCCCCTGGATTCTCAAAAACTTGCACGGCGTACAAGATTGGTGCAGGAACACAAGCAGGCAATATTTCCACCATGCGATCCAGGAACAGCCTGCAGGGGTGTGTATGAGCGCTCCTGCACTAATCTTGCACGGACGAAGCCCTTGTATGCAAATCACCCCATTTGCAGGAGAAATCCATGCAAATGAGGTGAATTTGTGATCCAGGAAGCTTGTGACTGTCCGTGCAGGACTAGTGCAATCAGCAGAAATGTACTTGGTTAGTAACCGAGCACATGTCTGCCAAATCCAAAACGGAGCTATGACAGCCACAAATAAATGCTCCATATCATGTAATAAGTATGCCAATGGCCAAGTATAAGGCCATTGGCATTGCAAACAGTACAAAAATTTAAAAAATCAACTTTTAATTCCTATTAACTGATCTCGGCTGTTTAAGTGTAGGGCAGTAGCGTGCGAATGGGATCAGGGGGAAAATAATAAAATGAACCTAAATTAAGCATTCTAACTGAAATCAGTATTCTACCATGCAAGTCAATGGCAGGCAGAAAACAACATGGCCTGTGAGTAGTGGTTGCTAAGGGGGGGAGGCTCAGTCTGAGACATGTAGCTATGCATTAGCAGGCAATCCTATGCAAATGAGGGAAGGATTGTGAATCACAGTTTTCCCCAGGATGTGAGGCAGGTCCCAACAGTGTAAGAGTATGAATAGCTGGTGCAAGTCTAGGAGGTAGGTGACATCATGGGGGGGAGGGGGTTCAGGCATACTGTAAGTGGAATGGAGCCCTGTGGCTCGGGGTTGCTCCTAGCTAAGAACAGCTAAGCTAGGGGTTGTGTCTAAACCTGCCTAGCAGTCTTTACAAAGCCTAAGTGGGTGTGCACAGCGTGCACCGGGTTGTACAGGAAGAAAAAAGAGGTTAAACCAGGAAATAGCAGCAGTGTGCACATTTGAGCAATCTGTTTGCATGGCGCACACATGGGCTTAAACAGGAAGGCAATGGGAATGGAAAACAGCAGTAGGAAGGTAATCAAGGAGAACTAGCTTAGCTGGCAGGTGAAATGTACCAGAATCGGCCAATTACACAGGCAGCAGACCAGCCCAGCCCAGAACACTACTATAAACTAAGCAAACACCTTCCCCTCTGGTGTTTCACACACTCTACACCACCGGTGTATACGAGCTGGGAAATTTTAACTAACAAACCTGCAAAATGAGAAGGGCTGCAGCAGGCAACATAGAACAGCATGTGCAAGAGGTTGAGGGTGGTGAGGATGTGAATGCTGCCAAACAACCCACAGTGAGGAGATGGAGAAGAGTGTACAGACCCAGGGCAACCTACCAGGGGCTACATGAGCTGGAGACAGTGGAGCGCTATAGGGTGGACAGAGACCTCCTACAGCAATGTGTTGAGCTGTGCTGACCACACCGGTCACACCAAATTGACCGAAGGAAACCCATCCCAGTGGACACCAACATATGTGCAGGACTAGGTATACTAGCCACAGGTACCTCTCAAAGCACAACTGGGGATATCATGGGGTTCTCATAGGCATCAGCATCCAGAGTATTCCACCAGTTCCTGGATGCCATGTCAGCACATGCCAGTGAGCATGTATATTTCCTCAACTCCCATGAGGTGTTGACCAGGAATATGCATCTCTTCCACCAAATAGCAGAATACCCTGGGATAGTGGGTGCTATAGACTGCATGCACATATGCATCAAAGCACCACCCAATGAGCAGGGTAGGGCCTACATCAACCGCAGGGGCACCCCCTGCATCGACTGCCAGGTTGTATGTGATGCCCAGGGCATTATACTGAATGTGTGTGCAGGCTGCCCTGGAAGCTATGACGATTCCCACATATGGCATCTGACACAGCTGTTCCAGATATTTGCCAATAGGGACATCCCCTATAGCCGCCTAGTGAGGGATGCTGGGTACACACTGGAGCCGTGGCTGATGACACCCATCAGAAATACACACACACCTGAACAGCAACGCCTTAATGAAGCACACGCACAGGCCAAATATATAATAGAACATGTGTTTGGGATGCTCAGGTCACGATTCCAGTGTCTGGACACATCCAGTGGACCCTTGCAGTATTCACCAGCTACATGTTCCCAGATTGTTATGGTATGTGCTATGCTACACAATATGATCCTGCAGAAACAGCTTCAGCAGGAACAACATGGGGCAGGGCCACACAGCCCCCCACCAATGCCAAGGCCTGTGTAGGCACAGAGTGACCTGGAGGAGGAACAACCTGAGCCTGCCCCAGTAGGCAGAAGGAGGTGTGCCCAGTATGCCCTGGCCTTGGCAAAGAGGCAATGCATAGCACATACACTGACACAGTAGGGACCCAGGGAATGACACCTCTCTCTGACTCACACATACAGTAAAAGGGATGCCAAACATGACACTACCTGCGCTCAACCATGTATAGGGAGTGTACTATGTGCATCTGACATAGGCAGCCCACCAGCACCATCCGCAAGCCTGGCACACCCACAAGGTGAGGCAATCAACCTACCAATTGCCATATGGAGTAGAATGTGTGGTTACCTGTAGCTATGGTATGGATGTCAGCATGCAAGGGAATTGGGTGGCTGAATGTTATGGCAGCAGAACGTAGACACCCATAGTGGCACCATGACATCTGTAACACATACTGGAGTCACCATAGTAGCCAGTACTACACAGGGTGACAAAACCCACTGCAGGAAATGTGCTGAGCGACGTGTGTCCATTTGACCTACACATGCCAGTCAGGATGGTTCACATATCCAACACCAGTATCAGGCAGCAGGACAGGTGTAGACAAACCCAAACAGAGCCTGTGCCATGGCCCCAGAATGATAGCTATGGTTAACCCCCACCCCAGGGCCTGCACAGACAGACCACAGCAGGGCAGGCAGTGGGATGTTAGTTCTAAAGGGTAGGAAGTCAGACAATAATATGTAGGGCCACCAAAGCCTTGATCTGTAGTACACTGGTATGCCTCTAGCCAGCATGATAGGTAAGACTACAGATGGAAATGGAGTACCCGACATACCAGTACAGTCCCAGCAAATGTGTACAAGTGTCAGGTGTGCCCCCCTATCCTACATAGACATATAGTAACAGTCAGGTGTGCCCCCCAATCCTGTGTAGAAATGTAGAAGTAATCAGGTGTGCCCACCCCCCAAACTACATAGAAATATAGTAACAGTCAGGTGTGCCACCCCAATCCTGTGCAGAGATGTAGAAACAGTCATGTGTGCCCCCCAGCCGCTATGCATCAATGTAGTAATAGTCAATGCCAAATGATCGATGGATACCCTGCAGACACAGCATGCTACCTGTAGGTGTACAACACAAAGGTCAGCACTGCAGTACACACTACCTGGACTTGACCCACACATGCAATATAGATGGCCATACTGGGCATGCTCATACACTTAGAGAAATGAAGGCAACGTAAGGCAACAACATACTGAAAGATCATACTGGACATGCTCACACACTTAAACACATGAAGGGCATGTCTACAAACACCAGTGGACCAGACATATCTGGCAGTTGCAGTTGTTAGTGCATACACCTGTCAGTATGCACCACTCATGCCTTACACACACAGTGGATGGTAATACAGACATATATGTAAGGACAACACACTATAATAAGCCAAAGGTAGATGGACATTGATGTGTGGAAGAGGGTGACTGTGACAAGGAGCCATCCAGGCCTGTCCCACCCAGCACACAGCCAAAGGGCCCCAAACACATGAGGTGCAGGTGTCACTGACTGAATATACTAGCCACCAGTATCTGTCAGCATTACAGACCATGTGGTGCACATGCCAGCTGTGCAACATGACTGCAAAAGGAAGTAGTTATCTAGCAACTGTACACACATACCTGTGAAATATGTCCATGTGTGTGTCTGCATGTGGTGTCAACCCCTACATGAATGGGTAATGGCCCATGCACACAAACTGCCCTTCCCATAGCCCTACTATGACAAGCCCGCTGAGGTCATCCAATGAGAAATACAACTTTGGGAGAGTTGTAGCCTAGTAATCTCCATGGCACATCCCATAACTGTGTACTGCTGTAGTGGGATAAGCTAATTATGTAGGACTTCAAATCCCAGACTTGGCAACTGTGTGCGTGTCTGTCTGACTGTATAGAGAGTAATGCTTTTAAGGGTAGTCACACTCCCAACAATTTAAATGCACAACTTAGGCAAGGCTGCTGATGCCATCCACCTAGAAATACATCTCTGGGAAAATTGTATCCCATTAATCTCTATAGTGTGTCCTATAACTGCATACTGCTGTCGTGTGATAAAGTAGTTAGGTAGGTGTTCTAATCAAGACATGGCAACTGTGTGTCTGTCTGTCTGTGTAAAGAGCAATGCTTTTCAGGCTAGCCACATTCCCCACAATCCAAATGCTTAACCTTTGCAAGGCAGCTGATGTCATCCACCTAATAATACACCTCTGGGAAGCTACAGCCCAATAATCTCCATAGCACGTCCAGTAACTGCATCCCACTGTAGTGTGATAAACTATATAGGTAGGTGTTCTATTCCTTAACATGAAAAGTGTGGATGTATGTGTGTTTGTGTGTGTATTACTTTGTCAGTGTAGGGAGCAATGCTTTTGAGTCCATTCACAGACACTACAACCTCCAATGGTCCACTTTGACAAGTCTGTCAATGTCATCAACTGTGAAATACACCTTTGGGGAAGTGATAGGCCAGTAATCTCCGTGGCGTGTCCTGTAACTGCATACCGCTGTAGTGTGAAAAACTAGTTAGGTAGGAGTTCCATCCCCAGACATGGCAACTGTGTGTGTTTATGTGCGTGTCTGTGTAGAGAGCAATGCTTTTTAGGCTAGCCACACTCCCCACAATCCAAATGCTCAACCTCTGCAAGGCAGCTGATGTAATCTACCTAGTAATACACCTCTGGGAAGCTGTAGCCCTGTAATCTCCATCACGCATCCTGTAACTGCATATCGATGTAGTGTGATAAGCTAGTTAGGTAGGAGTTCTATCCCCAGACATGGCAACTGTGTTTGTGTGTCTGTGTAGAGAGCAATGTTTTTTAGGCTAGCCACACTCCCCACAATCCAAATGCTCAACCTTTGCAAGGCAGCTGATGTCATCCACCTAGTAATACACCTCTGGGAATCTGTAGCCCAATAATCTTCATAGTGCTTACTGTAAATGCGTACTTCTGTAGTGTAATAAACTAATTAGGTAGAAGTTCTATCCCCAGACAGGGTAACTGTGTGCGAGTGTGTGTGTGTCTGTCTGTCTGTGTAGAGATCAATGCATTTTAGGCTAGCCACACTCCCCACAATCCAAATGCTCAACCTTTGCAAGGCAGCTGATGTCATCCACCTAATAATACACTTCTTTAAAGCTACAGCCCAATAATCTCCATAGCATGTCCTGTAACTGCGTCCTGCTGTAGTGTGATAAACTACGTAGGTAGGTGTTCTATTCCCTAATATGGCAAGTGTGTTTGTGTGTGTGTTCCTTTGTCAGTGTAGGGAGCAATGCTTTGAGTCCATTCACAGACACTACAACCTCCAATGGTCCACTTTGACAAGTGTGCCAATGTCATCAACTGTGAAATACACCTTTGGGGAAATGATAAGTCAGTGATATCCGTGGCACGTGCCGTAACTGTGTAATTCTGTAGTGTGATAAACTACTTAAGCAGGAGTTCTAACCCCACCCTTGGCAACTGTTTGTCTGTGTAGAAAGAAATGCTTTTTAGGGTAGGCACACCCCCTACAATTTAAATGCTCTACCTTGGTAAGGCTACTGATGTCATCCACCCCAAAATACACCTCTGGGAAGGTCACAGCCCAGTAATCTCCATAGCGTGTGCCATAACTGTGTACTGCTGTAGTGTGATTCAGAACTCTGGTAGGGTTCTATACCCACCAATGGCAGTTCCGGATGTTTTGTGTGTGTTCCACTGTCTGTGTAGGGAGCAATGCATTTTAGGCTAGTCACACTCCTTACATGTCAAATGCCCTACGTTGGCAATCCAGCTGTTGTCAGCCAATGTGATATACACCTTTGGGGAAAGAGCACTGCAGTAATTACTGTGGCATGTACTATAACTGCATAATGCTGTAGTGTAATAAACTAGTTGAGTAGGGGTTCTACTCCCGGGCATGACAGGTGTGTGTGTGTTTGTACCTCATAACCTGTGTGGAGGAGGGTGTGTGTGTGTGAAACCTGGGCCCAATATGTAGCGGGTTTTGCAATTTTCTTATATGGCAGGCCTAGCACATATCACAATGTGCAATGTACAGGGAAAGCAGCTGTGAAATAGCCAAGAGGCTGGGGTGCATATCCATACCCATACATGTGACATCAAGGCCAGGCAATCACAGTTAGCAACCCCAGTATTACCCAGAGCACACTCTCAACCCACGTCTCATACACACACACACACATGACGAGGAAACAGCCAAGATGTGTGTAGTACACTGCATATTGGTGACTGATAGTAACAATGGTGTGAATGCAGTGGGCTACAGAGGCCATGGCACCCTGTCCATCAGTACAATAGGCACCTAATTGCAGACAGTGCACCTACAGTTTCCCACTGGATGCCTGCAACAACTGTGGTTCCATCAAATGTGATCCACAAAGGACATACCATGCCTTAAACACATGCCCTGTATGGACAGATGCCACTGACACCAGGGGAATACCTGTAACATGCTATCAATGTAGGTGCAGGGTCAACCAGCTGTCCATTACCTGGACCCGCCACATGAGGGCAGGACTGTCACATCTGATGATAACATTCTGTGTACAAAACATGGGCCAGACAAACCAGGTACACTTCTACCTGCCACTGTACATGAATGTGGGATGTGTGCACATCCCAAACACAATCCATGTCATGACGTATAGAACACATACATGTCAAGCATTGCACAGCACTGGCTACACACAATAGTATCCCAGGAGACTGGATGGTGAATACTATACCCATATGTGTGGTCCATTCTGGACACTACACCCCTTAGCCACAATGCAGACCATTCTCATGTGGCCTGATGCCAAGGTATACCCCTTACCTTTGCCTTGTACAGCCGTCTAGCACCGTCAACCACTACACACCCGTGAAGCAATGCACACATGCACGCCGGTACTAGCACCCTGTGTCTGTGTGTGTGGTGTATGATGCTTCCGACCATATTCACACCCAGTACCTCCCCCATTGGCATACTGAAGCATGCTTTCTAATGTTAGATACCGTCACATACCCTTTGACCATAGAACATCAGGATAACCCCTGTGGGCCAATTGATACCTATGCATTATTGTATTGTGGCAAGGTAACTGGTTAGGAAGTGTATTCATTACCCTGCCAAGTGTGGCAATGTGTATGAGTCCCTTATAGAGTGTGGCTGTGTTGACGCTGACACCTATTCATGTGGACAGGCTCATGTGCTACATCTACTGTATCGCAACAGTGTTGCAGATGTCACTCACAAGCACATATATGTCTGGACAGCTCACCAACATGTAAGCTATGCAATAACTACATACACATGTGATAGCTATGCAAAATCAGTCAGGTGTTTGAAACCCCGTAGTGGTAGGTGTGTGACACAAACATGCTTAAGTTTTACTCACCCACACCTTCCCTGACATGCTTTGTCTCTGTCTGTCCTGCCCACACCCTCTCTGGTGGATGTGGGATGTACACCTGCTTTGCTAGGCAGCAGCTTGTGTTTTGTAAGTGACGGTCATGATCAGCTGATGGCCTCTGCACCAATTGCAGTCCTCCTCTAGCTGAGTGCATGTGGAACAGCTGTGGTAAAATTCCCATAGCCAATTGCATGGTAACACACGCCAATATCTAGGAACATCATTTTGGTGTTGGTCCTTTACATTCACTGTGGGCAGGAACTAGATCTGTCGTTTGGCGAAATGCATTTCAGATGGATTGGAGATTTACCTCTAACAACTTACACTTTGGAAAAAGGGCAACACACAGGAAAGGGATGTGCCTGGCCTGACTACAGACTGTAAGTGCTGCTATACTGCATGTGGAGTAATGTTGGTTTAACAGTGTGTGTGTGTGTGGATATGGCTGTCCTACATGTTGTAATACCTGCCATGTCAGTAATGGGTTTATGAGGAATCCACATCTGCAGGGTCATCTGCAGACTGGGCAGTGTGTTGTGCCCTTGGTTTCATGTGTTACCCACACAGCATGTATCTGTGAACTGCAGAAGGTAGTGT
This sequence comes from Protopterus annectens, assembly GCF_019279795.1. Taxonomy (NCBI): domain Eukaryota; kingdom Metazoa; phylum Chordata; order Ceratodontiformes; family Protopteridae; genus Protopterus; species Protopterus annectens. The sequence continues at coordinate 1,284,618,988 of NC_056744.1, read as the reverse complement.
GAGGATTGTATTCTGTAGATGGTGAAAGCCCTGACAGTTACTGACTTAATATCCCTCATAGGATACATGTTGCAACAAACCCTGTTATGACAGTACATGTATGAGGTTATCACAGCAACATGTCAATACTGGCTCTGTGTATGTGCTTCCAGCCACAACCCTGTCAAACTTTGTACATATGTCGTGCATTAAAAGGTGTATGTGAGCTGTACACCATCATACGTGTCATCATATCTAATAGCAAGCCAGGGAGATATCAGACGGCTACACATATTATGTACAGTACGGGTGACATTTGACGACATTACCAGGACATGCCATGGTTGTTTGTACAGTACTGAGGTTTGTGTAACTTTGGTGACTGTCGACAGTGTGTGTATTGTGAACATGTTCTTTAACCTGTGTACAGACTGTGGTAGATGTCATTGTTATAGGTCCCATCCTATCTGATGTTACATGCTGCTTGCACTGTATGTTACCATATTGGTTTACATGTTTGTACAGCCATACACACACATGTCCCATACCACAGACAGACAGCGGACTACACCGTGTAGCAGCCCAGTATATGTAGGGTTAGTCTGTGATTGGCACATATGACGATGTTGTTGAACAGATAGTCCATATACTGTACTTTTATGCCAGCTTACCAAATGTGGCTCCGGCTGTTTTCACATTGGATGTGGTTATGCACCTTCACACAGTTGTATCTTGCCCTGTGGTGTGATGCCTGCACAGCCTGCTATATATGCAGGTACATGTGCATTCCCCCATAGGAGATGTTGGCCAGTGTTGAGCCAGTCTGCCTGTAGCTTGCACAGTGCATTATTACATGTCCAGCAGCTTAGTAAACTTGTCCAGTGACATGTAATTCAGAGATACTTTCCAGATGTACTGCTGCCGGGTCTCCCTTAACAGTCATGTATCTCAGGCAGAGCAGTGGGATGCTGTACAGATGTATATCATTATTTAATGGGTAGTATGTGGCCATGGTACCCCTGTACCAACGGTAATATGTGTCAGGCCAGACATAGGTGTGTGAATGCATAACCTATGGTGGCATATGTATACCAGTCATTATGTGTTATACCCATCTACATGGCTGTTAACATCCATATTGTCATGCATGGTACACATGTATAGCACTAAGGGGTTCTGTGTATACCTCTGGACTATAAAGAGTGTTTCAGAATGTCCACATATATTGGCCAATATCTGTGCTGCAGTCCATGGGGGCATTACGTGCTGGCAGTGGTACTTTACCAGGATGTCCTTAGGATGTCTGTCAGTAGCCAATGGCACACATGTGGAAAGCAGATGTGACCTCCCACACACACCATGTCTGTGAAGACAATCCCAATTACAGTAGCAATAGTCTACCAATATACCTGCTATACATACCTGACATCCACTTGCACTATGACGTTGGGACTATAGGGGCTGAGGTAGGTCTACACTCCGTGCCCAGGAATTATGGTGAGGACATCTGTAGATATAGTCATCCAGCTATATATCTATGATTACACATATACATATCGACATAAATAAATGGGTATGTATATGTGCATAGATATACATATACACACCCAGATATATACATATACAGAGCAATATATGTCTACACATATACAGATAGTGATACATATGCACATAAATGTATGGATAGCTACAGATATAACAACAGTAATAGATATATCGGTATAGATATGTATGCACATATAGTCATAGATATCTAAATATATACCAACATAACTAGGCATATCTGTACACATGGGATGTGTATACATATATAGCTATATAATACACATATCTATAGGTACATATACGTATACCTATATATACACATATGTATAGATACATATATGTATAGATATGTACACATATGTACATACGAAGAGTCGTACACATGGCCATACATATGTAGCACTATACAGATTTGTATACAGACATATGTATGTGTATACCTGTGTATGTACATGTAGACATCTATATACCTATATGTAAACAACCATATACCTGTCATGAGTAAAAGTCATGGTTGCATATACCCTCCCACATGTATCCCATCGTATGTATCTATGTGTACATTATGACAAAACAACATATATGATGCAACAGTCATATTAATGACAAGGATTACACAATCTAGGCTGTAAAAGCAAGTGTTTAATACCACTCAATTTGGGTAATGACAGCTATATTGGTAACACAACAGCTGTCCCCACAGTGGTCATGACATAGTGGTCCTGTGTTGTGACTTTAGTGTAAAGGGCCCTGAGTTCATGACCTGCAAGGGCTGCTCATTTTGTTGCTGGCCAGAACAAGGTCTGTTGGATATAGAGTGGTTAAGGCAGTTTTTGTTCAATGTAGGCCACACACATTAGTATCACGACATTGCTAGGGGTCTAGTCCCAGTTTTGGCAACTAACAGTGTCCGTGTATATGGATGGGTCTACATCAGGTTGCAGGGTATACATGTTTCAGCGGGCCACCTGTCCATGTGGCACAGGCAATACCCGGTATAGTAACCTGTGAAATGTGTTCACCTGTATCCCAGATATATCACTGCCATGGTGTCAGCACAGTGACATACCCTGTTGTGCATTATGACTGCAGACCATCCTCATGCTGCCACATGTACACCTACAACACACCTGAATATCAGTTTAGAGACCACAACCAAGCAGTGTTACAAACAGCTAGAAGGCATCATTGCCAGATGGCTACACTACCTGCCAATTATGCCTTACACTCTACACCCTACAACATGTTACACTGCAGGACTGTGGTACACTGGTGTACACTCACCCTGTGCATCAGACCCATATCAGCCTGTCCCTGTATCAATGGTATGGATGTCAGGGATGGGGCACAGATATCATCATATGCACAGGGCATCCTTACACTGACACATGTACACCTACAACACACTTGCATATCAGTTTAGAGACCACAACCAAGCAGTGTTACTAACAGCTAGAAGGTATCATTGCTGGATGGCTACAGTACCTGCCAATTATGCCTCACACTGTACACCCTACTACATGTTACACTGCAGGACTGTGGTACACTGGTGTATAGTCAACCTGTGCATCAGAACCATATCAGTTTGTCCCTGTATCGATGGTATGGATGACAGGGATGGGCACAAGTATCATCATATGCACAGGGTGTGGTGTTGGTCTGCCAGAGGCAGAGAGTGGGCCATACATTTGACACCATGTGTGTGGATGAGGGGTGTATTCTGGGGAGCTGGCTGAGGTGATGTGGTGTGTGTGTAGGTATGAGGTGCCCTAGGTGTGTTTGCATAGTGTGTGGCTATGTATGCACACAGTTTTGCCTTGTGGCTGACCTACACAGGTGTTTATGGACAGCTGCAGACCATACCTGGCAGGGTGTGCAGTTCACTGCTTCCAGCCACAGACACGTGGACTGTGCCTGCCAGGGGTTCTGCAGGCACCTGAAGGTACAGGCATTGAAGTGCTACTCTCACATGCTGATGACATTTGTCCACTGGTACCACATACTTCCTGGGACTGGCCAGGACCATGTGCATGTGGTGTGCTGTGGCTTGGTGTGGACAGCACACCCCCTGCACTGCCGGGGCTTCTACTTCCACTACAGGAGCTCCTTGGTGTCCTAGCATGCCCACATTGAGTGCCAGCTGTTGGTGTTGCTGGGCCACATCCACACGGGTGTTGCCACATCCCCACCACATGTCAAAGCACGGACACACCATGGCCGATGAGGGCCATCAGCTCATCATGCCATCTAGCTGCTTGCTCGTTAGAAGCACAGATTGCAGCCGCCACTTCACAGAGGTTGCTGCCTACAGTAGCAAGTGCAGCCCTCTGCAGCCTAAGGCCCTGTCTGGTGTAATGCCCAATACGTGCCTGCACCACCATTACATCCTGGAACATGCCCCTGCTGGTTGCAGCTATGTTGCCTATGCCAGAGGCATGATGTCCAGCGGCCCTACCATGAGCACCCTGGGACATCTGCCTATGTGGCAGCCTGCTGGACATCTGGCTATGCCTGCTGTGACTAGACACAGTAGGTATGATTACCACACTTTATCGTGCACTGCCACTGAACGTCAGCTGTCCCTCTGCTATGGCCACTGGTGCTGGGGTGTGTATAGGCACTGTAACTGTGTGCGGGGGTGGGGTGGCTAAAAGGGGGATGTCAAATGTTGGCACAGTGTTGACCCCTGACAACCCCACCTGTGCCTCACCATTATCAACATCATCATCATCATCATCATCATTGGTGTCTGTATGGACACCTACTTCAGATTGGGTGTAGGAGGGACCCTGACCGACCTCACCACCTGTGGGGGAAAACAATAACTGCACTTTAAAACCTGTACAGCATTGCTTAACAGTACACACACACACAAACACACACACACACACACACACACACACACACACACACACACACACACACACGCACACACACCCACAACTCCGTACTACCTACCTGCCCATGTCTTTACAGACAGCCCCAAGTATATGTCCATGAATTACCTCATCCTGCATCACACTTGTTAACATACACACATTGCTACCACTCATTAACATCACAGTCCTCTAAATGCCCACACAAGAGGCCACAACACAAGGCCTGTTGCTACATTACCTGCCTGACCTATGTGTAGTGGAGTAACATGGCCTCAATGCTGTCATTTGGTATGCACCCTCTGTATGGCCAGAATGATGTGCATGGCCCCTATATGAGTGGGCTACTATATTGTAGCCATAATACCTCCAACTGGTGTGTCATGTGTATGTAATGTTCAGTACATGCCGGATATGCTGCTCCCTTGGCCCATCAAGTGTCAGCTGTAATATTTGGATACACTCCCTGGTGTTGACTATTACTTCCCCAATGCATCTGCAGAGCTGCATGCATGGCCTGTAGGTGACCTCTCCACTGACAGCAATATTAAGTGTGTACCTGGAGTCTACCTTCCCTCTGGATGCCTGATCCAAGCTACAGGCCATATTTGCTGTCCTGTGAGTACATGACAGGTATTCCTGGTGTGCAATGTAGCACTCCATGTCCATGTACTGCACGGTCCCAAAGGAGGGTACAGCCATATGAACACCCCACAATCACACATGTGCATACATGGCAACACACACAAACACACATATGCACATACGCATTCTACATGCTTTTACCTCCCTCCACTTCACCAGAGTGACATGCATCTACCGCCCACCACCTCACCAGAGTGACCATGCAGGCAAACTAACTAACCACCAGGATGCACACACACACACACACACACACACACACACACACACACACACACACACACACACACACACACACACAGGTGAGGATGCACAATGATCATACACACAGTCCTCCAATTACCCATCTGCCAACATGCAGAACATATGGTACAGAACAGCATGCAGTTCAGCTATACTCACACCATGCTAGCAGCGGTATACATGTGTATGATGCATGTGTTGTGACTAGGTGATGCCCCTTCCCTGGATACCTCTGAACCCATGTACACATTATTGCTGTGCACCTGTTCTGCACCCTGCCATGTACTGTGCCCCACAACTCACAGGTGTCCAACCTATTGCGGAATGTGTAGTACTGTGTCAGTTATGCCAGTTGTACCTCTCACAGCCCCTACGTGTTTCAGCAACACATACCTGGGATGATATGTGGACTGTTGTCATTGGTGAATCCCGGATGCCTGATTTACAGCTGTCAGCATCAACATACCATGACTGGCTACTGCAGAAATGCTTACACTGACAACCATCAGAGCCATACCATGGCTATGGGGGGTGTACACATCTTTATTGCTTTTGCACAAACATCCGTGTGGGACCATAGCACTGCAGATCTTAGCTGTGCACACATCTGGTATGTAACATATGTCCTGTACATTCACATGCAGTGTCTACAGATTGTGGTAGGTGTGCGGCTTCTGACCACAATGCATACACACCATGTGAGGATATGTGTGTGCACCCTTATCATGATGGTTTATCACACCTCTTAATGGGTGTACTACAGCAATCACTGCTCATGGCAGGTGCATACCAGCGTGGGCCTTCTGCAATTGCCAGTTTATGTTCAGCCTACCCTACACATGTCCCCCTATTCTGCATGCTTGCAATGTCCACTAGTGCACATCCCATGGTGTTCACACAATGTCATCACTATTGCAGTGTGGTTAGGATTATGGCTGCCACAGGTCCTGGACCTGACTATATGCAGATAGAGCCATTCCTACCATCCTTAGCATCCCTGCTGCAGTGCACTGGTGTTTCATGCTGAGACCCCCTCCCTCAGCATTTATGCAGATGCATGACAGGTAAGCCCTACACATATGTGTCAGCTTGCAGTGTCCCATACACTACACACCACATGTTGCAGCTTAGACACAGCTGATAATGTGGACTAGTGTAATGCTATATGCCATAGTGTATCTCAGCAGCAGTTGACATTGCCCTACAGGTATGTACACTGGTGTTGCACTATATATGGGTGTTGGCCAGAACATGTTGCTACTGTAGGCCATGTCTACCAACAGTATGTTACCCCCTGTGGACACATTCTGCAATGGCAGGATGTCAGTTGTCATGCAGGTGTGTGACATACCCTTTCAATACACCATCATGTTTGCTCTTGTGAGACCATGCATTTCACAGCAACAATACATGCACATGTACAGCATGCATTCAGGGTAGGTGTGTTAGATGTGTGCATGGAATATTACATCACCATTACAAGTCCGGTGTGTTGGCATGCATCTACATAAGAGATACTCACCAGCATCAGCTGCTGCCTTGCTGTTACCTGGGATGGACCTACATTAGTGGGTGAGAGATGCAATATCAGTGCCCACACCTGTGGTGCTGCTACAGGCTGGGTGCAGTACTACCATACATCTACTTTAAATTCACGCAATACTACCACATCTGGACATCTATCACTACAATGCAGCAAAACATTATTTGTATAACATATCAGATATGCATGATCTACATGCACCACTGCAGATATTTATACAACAGTGGTCTACTGATGTGCCCTGTGTCCTTACCTGCGCACTCTGCAGCTGTTGTGTGGGTGACACCCATCTCCATGAAGGGGTCCAGTGGTTGATGTTGTTCAGGACAGGCAGGTGCCATTAGGCTGGCCAGGAGCTCCTCCACATGTGTCAGGGGGGGATGGATGGCATGGGCCCTCCATGTAGCAAGGTGATCCTCCCGGACTGTGACAGCATGCCAATGAGCATTGCAAAGCAGGTTGCTGCAATGATGCTGGACCTGCTCATAACTGGGGTTATGCAGGCCGACATCATTGACCCTGTGACAAGATCATTCCCCAGGGCAGTCTGCTCCTGCTGTTCCTGTGCTGTTCTGCCAAACAAGACCTTGTAGTGCAGTACCAGGTGGTTTATTATCATGTCATTCTCCTCTACGGAATATGCTGGAAGCTGGATGTGTGCCATCGTGCCTGAAAAACATGAGGATGTCAACAGGCCTGCGCGACTCATATGGCAAGGTTACCACAGTTCATAATACACATCTCTGTCAAGCCCCCCCCACACCATATCAGCTTCAACAGACTATACACTCAACTCATTAGGGTTGGCTACAGCTTAACTACCATTTGGACAGATTGTGTAGTGTACCACACCTTCTGCTATGTGATTGTAGCCATGTCCTCTGTGTGGAAACTAACATTGTGGACATGTTACAGACTATTCACTTGTATGCCATTGTCAGGGCCACTATGGTTACATATATGCCAGTGGTATGGCTGCTCTGAGATTGCTGCACATCTGACAGTCTGTGTTATAGGGGGGTTCTATGTATGCTGCTGGACATGTACCGGGATTGTGTAGACTATTACTACCAACATATGTAATATGACAGTGACACAATAACATGTATATGTTCCATTGGCCAGCTGATCCACCTCTCTACATCCATCTGACCAGGATACCTGGCCACATCACATGTGTGTGCCAATCTGGTGCCTCTTTGTGTACTGTTACAGCCATACTATCAGGTGGAACCATCCAGGGGATGTTGGCCCACCCCCCTCGGGCACACACCAACATGTCCCTGTCCCCTGAGCTCAGGTCTAGGGTCTGTTCCATACCAGGCTCCACAGACACATGAGGGATGTGCTACATCCATCTGAGTCACCCAGTACACATTCACACGGCCAACATGCTCCTCCTGCTCAGCCACCAGACCTGGCACCTTCAGAATGTGGACTGCTGTTGTGAGTGGGAGTTGATGGGAGCCTTTTTCCCATTGTTGCCATATTGGGGACCATGGATCATCCACGTCACAGACCACACACACCATCCACGGTGTTTACTCACCGCATGTGTCACATACTACCCCTGTAGACTGTCCTCTATATCTACCATTTCTGACCACCTTCACATGTGTATCTGCCATACTTCCACATATTCCCATTGCATACTTCACAGGTGGGGGCATTGTGGTGCTAGGGCAGGACTAACATGTGACATACCCGTCCATGGTGCGCACACTGCCAGCTGTAGATATCTGTCTGTATTGCTATGTGTGCTGCTGCTTCACACATAGCACACATCACTGTGGTAGTGATATAGGGGACATGTCTTACCATACATATCTGTTTGTGTGTGTGTTTGTACAGATAACATTTGCATATCGGTATTTATCTATATGTGTATAGATATATGTGACTTTATATATATGTGCACATTTATATGTCTGCACATGGGTATATGTATATATTCCTGTACATACATGCTGATATACATATATATCTTTAAATATTATATATGTGATATATGTACACATATGCATACCTATATGTGAGGTACATTCAGACATCAGCTCCACAATCTCCCAACTTCCTGCACAGCTGCACTGTTCTGCCTTGCTACAACATAGACAGATGCCATATATGGACATGACCTGACATTAGGGAGGGTATATGTAGAAACCGATTGCAGGTAACCCCATTCCTGCATGCTACATTACAGATTCACCTGAGTATCCTGCCAGTGGTGGGCCGTGGCACCCACATGATATTGGCATTACATCCACCACCAGCTATTGGCCACATAATATACATAATTACCATTACACAACACACACTATGATGACATACATCTTGTCTGTCAGTTCTGACCTGCACAGTTAATGACTATGGCCTACTATACACAAGGACAGACACTATTGTCCATAGCAGCTGTTCAGCTGAACATCATCACAACAACACCTGATGGCACATATAAATCATTCCACATCATCAATTCCCTGACTAAGGGTATGTTGCAGACTATCCTGTAACACCAGTGACTTGCTTAGTGTACGGCAACAGTTTTCCACATGTGGGCCTGTGTTCCAGCCTCTGTCCTCCACCTACATACCAAGCTTTGCACATATGACATGCTGTCAGGGGTTGTTCTGTACTGGGCTGTGAGTGTATCACACTGCCATTGCTGCCATCAGTCCACTGCTGTTGTATCCCCATACATACGGTGGGGCTGAGGCCATATATGTGTGGGCTTCACCTACACAATACATGTGTACCCTTATGCAATCCAGAGGCCAGTGTATGTAACAGGGTTATATGACTCTGTATTATTGAGTCTGGGGGGGTGCACCATAAATAACCTAGGCTGTTACAAAATGTGGGGGTATCAGGGGTGTACTGCTTTAAGGTATCTGGATGTACAGTATCATACACTTTACCTATATTTACATTACTGAAATAAATTGAGTTAATGCAGGCCTACTGTCTCCTGCCATACAGACTGTTATGTTTGTCAGTGTGCTTGTGATGGTGTCAGTTATGCCTTGCTATGTAGCAGTTACATCCCATTTGGTCAACTAAAGTCTTTACCACCTAGTGATTTTGTACAGAGTGTAAATAGAGGCTGCTGAACTATACACCTGCATTACTAGTACAATTTGAAGGGCTTGGCCTGGACAGCAACAGTTGTGAACCTTTCCAGACTACTGTATTAGTATTATTGTTTCACAGTTGCATTACTCTGTTTATATGGATGTCAGTGTCTGAACAGCTATAATACAGGACATATAAAACTGTAATGGTACACAAATAAAGGTTATCCATTTTTGCAAACCTGTGTGTGGTGTGTTATCCTATGACCTCTCTGTGGGCATATGTTGCAGGCAACGATTGTCGTTTGTATGGGTGGCCCATACAGTGTCCAGTTGTTAAGGTGTTAACTGTAGGCATAGTGGCTGCTCCATATTGTGTGCACCTTCTACATATGTATCTTACTGTACATATCTCTGTGTGTGTCTGTGTAGTCACGTATATATATATATATATATATATATATATATATATATATATATAGATAGATAGATATATCTATATATATCTGTATCTGCATATATGTGTCTGTGTATATGTACCCTGGGGATGTTGACAGCTTCCATATTTTGCATTTCCGATGGGATCCACACCATACTGCATGATATGTTACTAAAACCAGCCTGACATCATAAAGGTGGGTTGTAGTACTGTTTACATGTTGTGCACATGTCATGTTAGGTCCTGCTTATGTGATCTGTAACACTTTAGTGTATTGCAGGGTGGACATGTTTGGCTGTGGTGGTGGGGTATGCCAATTCGTACATGACATATATTTTTTTGGGCATCCCAACCCCATTAACAGTGCATGTGGACATATCTGTGTTTGTCAATCTACCACTGCTATCTACAGATGTGTGGCCATATATATATATATATATATATATATATATATATATATATATATATATATATATATATATACATATAAATATATATATATATATATATATATATATATATATATATATGTATAGATTTCTATGGATATATATATATATGTATAGAGAGAGAGATATAGATAGATATCTACATTTATTGATATGTTGTATCTGTTTAGATATTACTATATTTACTCACACAAATACTTTTACATGTTGGAATACATTCTCTGTACTTTTGAATGACTGGGCTGGTTGATATGTTTTGAATACATCAGGGTTATGTATATCTTACATGGCTAAGCGGTAAATCATTTTGCCTATGGTGTGTGGGCCTCTGTGTTTGAGCCTAGCAGAGGCCATTTGTGTTGTTGCTGGACAAAACATGGGCCACTGGATACAGAGTGGTTAAGGCATGTTTAGTCAGTTGTTAATGGGTTTGTGCAGTGGTAAGCACTGCTAACTTGCCATTACATCTGCTTACAGGGTGTTAGTTTCAGATTTGCTTAACCAGTGTAGGCATTGCTTACCGCCGTGTAAACAGGATTAAGCCCGCTTATGTGTGCTTAAACCAGCTTACTAGTGCCTTGTTCAGTCTGACAATGATACTTCACATGTGCATTTCTTGCAGTACTCCAGTTCATATCTATATGTTATTTATTGGGTTTTGCAACAAAAGTATGGGTTATAATGTGCTTTGTCATGTAAAATAGACTCCGTTACAGTGGGACTCGAACCAGGAATGCCTGCTCATTAGGTGGATGCTCTGCCCACTACACTATTGCTGTGCTGCTTCATTTGCATATTTCTTCCATAATGTCATACCCATGGTTCCTTCCTCTGACCCCGAGCTCTATGTACACAGCAACCATCCATTCTCCATTTGCTAAACCAGCCATACCACACCTCCACACATTGTCCTCTCTGCACGCCTCGGTACTCATCAAGTTACTGTCTTGACCCAAGCTTCTTCAGGCTTTTCATCTATTTAGTCCATGTTTGTATGAGCCTTGCCTTGTTTGTCTTCCGATACAGGTGTAAACATCGATGCGACTCACAATTTTTGGTTCTTCCCACCAGGGATGGACCTGTTTTTGTGTCAAGATTAGACTTAGTTGGTCTACACTGTTTCTCCCACTGGTAGCATTCTGCTAGGGGTTTGAGAAGCAGCGGTTTGCTCACACACCTAGCCAGCATCATCTCCCGGTTCCTCAGAACCGACGTCTCAGGTTTGACATTCTGTGCTTGCAGCACACCCACACTCTCCCTCAACATGCACCATTTATTTATTATTCTCTTATGTATTATGCAAGACTATTGTTCTCACAGTATGATTGGACAGTCACTGTTTTTATGATACACATAGACTGCTCGAAATACTGTATTTGAGCAATGTACAAATGGTTGCTCATATTATTCTACATAATTACATACATTTCCTATACTGTTGAATGACTGTGCTGGATGATATGTTTGTAATAACAGCAGCTGCATGTGTATCTGCCATGGCTTAGTGGTAACTCACTTTGACTATAGTGTGCAGGGTCCAGGGGTTGCGAATTGGCAGTGCAGTTATTTTGTTGCTGGGCAGGATGAGAGCTGTTGCTACAGAGTAACTAAGGCACTTTTGAGCAATTGTAAGCAGGTTTGCGCTAGTTTGTGCGAGGTTTAGCAATGCTAACCTCCCGTTATGGCTTCTTACACTGAGTTAGCTTCTACATTGCTTAACCAGTGTAGGCATTGCCTACTACCACACAATCAGGCTTAAACCCGCTTACTGCTGCTTAAAAGTGCTTGCTCTTGCTTACCCCCGTGCTACTTTATTTATTTATTTTACATTTGTTGACCGGCAAAATCTGAATGGATGCTTGACCATATTCAGCTGAGGCCCGGGGAGAAAAGCTCCACAGTAAAACCCAACTAATCATTACAAGTAATACAGAGATGTTCACATTCATAGAGAGTAACAGACATAACATAGCTAAGTAACATATTATCCATGCTTAGTTTAGGTTAACATGTAGGTATTATTCATGCTTAGTTCACATTTACATGGCAGGTATGACGGTTGACAAAGGTCAGTTTAAGGTGAAGTTAGATTCCAGTTTAACAGTTCTGGATAGGATACATTCAAGTATTCAGGTTAAGATTTAGTTATTCCATACCTGTGTGGTAGAGTAGAAGAGAACAGTGAGGGAGTAGGTAGGTAGGTAGAGGGGGAGACACTGTAACTATATATTAGGTTGTGGGAATAATTGGTAGGGTAGTAATAGGTGAGGTTTAAAGGATGTTGGGATATGTATGCGAGGCAGGAAAAGATGTGTTAGTTTCAGTAGTTGATGTAGGGGTATAGAGTGTAAGGGGGGAAGGATTTAGTCATGTGGTGTGCATGTGCAGATTCAAGTCTGCTTGAGGTGTTCCTTCAAGTGTTTTTTAAATGTATCCTTTGAGAGAGCTGAGGTAATATATGTGGGTAGGGAGTCCAAATTCTGCCAATATAGTTGGGGAAGAGGGTGTCACTTCATTGCAACTTTAAACTTTAAGAGAAAAGAAAAATGGGTTGATAGGTAAGTGGTGTTAAAGGGGCACAAAGAGGGAAAGACAGTAGGGGAAATTGCCAGGGATGTGCAGGAAGGCTGAAGGGAAGGTCCACAGCTGGCCATTTCTTCTACAGCAACAGCTGTGCATATACACTGAATCTGGAGGTAGATTTGGGCACTCACACCCCTGGGTGGGCATGAGGACATCAATAATAAGTTGTGATGCCAATTAGAATGGCTTACATGCCTACAGTAGGGAGCTGCAACCATGTGTTATTTGGTGTTATTTAGTGGGTTTTGCAACAACAAAATTGGTTATGATGTGCTTTGCCATCGAAAATAGACTGTGCTGCAGTCAGACTCGTACCAGGAATGGCTGCTTGTTAGGTGACTGCTCTGCCCAATTCACACTATTGCTTACATCCATGAGGCAGTCCAATTAGAACTGCTCCATCCAACACCTGCATGCCTTGACCCATAATTTTATACCCATACTCCCTACCCTGCTTCTCCTCCGCAACACTCAACCTTTATCTGGGTGCAGGTCGGGTCTACCCACACCACTACATACTGCCCATGCTCCACGTCTTGGGACCCATCACATACATTGTCTGGATCCTCATGCTTTCCCAACCTTGTAGTCCAGGTACATACACGTCCTGCCTTGATGCATCTGTGTAATGGCAGAAATATGAATACCCTAGAATTTCTGGGTTGTCCCACAAGGGACATTCTTGTCTTTGTTTCTAGATTAGGCTTAATGGGTCCACAGTGTTTCCCCCTCTGGTTGTATCCTGCCTGTGGTTTGGGAAGCAGTGGTTTGTTTACTTTGTGTGCTTGTTTGTATGTTTCACCTGTATGGATGGGGGGGGGGTATCAGTACATGTAACACGTATGTTGACTCAGCCCCCTCACCTCCATTGGTGGTGCCTGTGGTCATATATGTCATTCTTATGTGCTGTATCATATCATAGATATATATCTGTGTCTACACACACACACACACACACATACACACACACACACACACACAAACACACACACACACACACACACACACACACACACACACACACACACACACACACACACACACACACACACATATATATGGTTAGCCTCACTATTGCTTACGCTGTGTGAGTACTGCTTCCCGTCATGCAAACAGACTTGCACCTGCTTACTCATGCTTATTTATCCTTTCTACTGCTATATTTTTGACAGTAATAGTCTACTGGTTCTTGGGGAGGTGGTGGATTTGGCAAATGTATGGGGTTATCATTCCTTACACTGCTTACTTCTGCAGTTCACACATATATGTTATTTATTAGGTTATACAACTAAATATATTGATCATAACAGTGATTTGACATGGAAATGGAATGTACTGCAGTAGGACTCGAACCAGGATTGACTGCTCGTGAGGCGAACATTCTGCCCCACTACAATATTGCTGTACTGCTTCCTTTGCACATATCCTGCTTTTTATCCTCCTTTTGCCATTTCAGCTACATTAACCGTAGCTAAACGATGGGCACACCCACGCACCTACGGTCAGCTTTGATCCGTGTTTTAAAAGATATAGATGGGTTTCTTCTTTTACTTTATATGTCCTGTTGCTGCTGTTGTACACGTGGAGGTCTGTTGGTGGGGATATGAGGACACCTGTGAGCAATCTCGCTCATTTCGTAACAGCTTCTGCTGTTCGACATTGCAGGGGCATGTTTATTCTGAGAGCTTTGCTCTCAGACATGCCCCTTGCACTTGTACATGCTCCATATAAGCCTTGGAGCTTGGCCAGTGTGCCTTCATTACTACGCATGGCACACTGCTGTCCTGCTCCTAAACAGGTGCTTCTGTGCAGGACTAAACTAGTCCTGCATGGAAGTTTAGTAAATCCGGGGGAGTGTGTTAGCATTGTATTGGTCTCTGTGTCTTTAAGAGGATGGAGTTCTTAATTAATTTGACTAATTGACTGTTCTTAAATAGAGCGAAAAATGCTGCTGTTACTTATTTTTATTTATTTAATTTTTTATTTTACATTTGATAACTGGGAGAGTCCAACTGGATATATGTCCATTTTCAGTGGAGGCCAGGGGAGAAAAGCTCCAGAACAGTTAAATTGTTAACATGAGATAGCACGTTTAACAAAAGGTACATTAGTCAAGATACAGAGGATACATTTTTATGCTTCTTATAGAAGTATAGAACATATAAGATAGTGAGTTTAACAAAAGGTATACTTGCCAGCATTCACAGGATACATTTATTTATACACCTTATAGAGGTATATAACAGCAAGTATAGCAAGAAGGTAGAATAGATTACTTACACAACTCATTTTTACACGAGAGAAATTCTATGTCCATTTGGTTTACTTTACAGTGTTGAGAGTTTCCATTAATCCATGCCGACAACAAAAAAGCCAATAGATAAGCTGTTACTCTAGTTGCTGAAAACAGAGAAAAATGAGTTACTATCCAGGGGTGGTACAGATACATAATCTATGATTCAGGAAGTGTGTTTTAAGTAGTTTTTTTTTTAAATTGGGTTGTGGAGTTGTTACTTATTATGTGGGCTGGAAGGGAGTTCCAGATTTTAGAGAGGTAGTGGCTATAAATGGATCTACCTGCCTCATTTTTGAAGATTTTTACCTTACGGAGATGTTTGGTACTTGATCTCAGGGATCTGGTAGTGGTGTAGGGTTGAAGTAGTTGCTGCAGGGGAGGGGTGTTGCCTAGATGATGTACTTTGTGAGTGAGTGATAGCTGGTTGACTTGAAGGGTCACAGGGAGTTCTAGCCAGTTGAGTTTTTTGAGGCTTTCACAGTGGTGGGTTCTAGAAGGTGAACCTGTGGCGAATCTGGCTATTTTATTGTAACAGCTATCTAGTTTGTTGAGCTCTGTTTTTTGGAGATTGGTAAGCACAGGGGAGGTGTATAGTAGGGTGGATAGGAGGTGTGTCCTGGCTGTGGTAACCTTAGAGTGACTGGTGAGAAACTGTTTGTTGCGATAGAGTAGACCCATTTTTCTGTGGACTTTTTTTATGGTCTGGCAGATGTGAATGTCAAATTTAAGGTGATTGTCAATTTCCAGGCCTAGCAGCTTGGCGTGACTGCTGGGTGTGATGGTGGTGTTGTTGTGTGAGGTTATTGTAAAGTTAGATGAGGGGGGTGGAGATCTGTGAGGGTTGAAGAGGAGTAGTTTAATTTTGGCTGGGTTTAGAATGAGGTTTTGGTTGGTGATCTATGTTTTGGCCAGGGAAAAGCATTCTTGTGTTAGGGAGATGAGGTGGCCAAGGGAGTTGGATGCACAGATTATGGTGACATCATCTGCATATTGGACTATTGAGGCTTTAGGAATGGTGGATGGCAATTGATTAGTAAATAGGGTGAAGAGTAGAGGACCCTGAATTGAGCCTTGGGGGTACCCCTAGGGAGACAGGCAGTAAGGGAGAGCTGATGTTGCCATTTTAAAGCTTGTTGCCTACCATCTATATAGCTCTTAAACCAAGAAATAGTAGCGATACTGAGGTTTACGGTGGTTAGTGTATGAAGCAGTTTTTCATGGTTGACCACGTCAAAGGCTTTAGATAAGTCTAAGAGTGTAGCAGATACTAGCAGTCCATTGTTTCTGTGGTTATTGATGGTATTAGTGAATGATGTAAGTGTGGTGGTGGTGCTATGGAAGGGTCTGAAACCTTGTTGTTGAGTGGACAGTAATTTGTTTTCTAAGAGGTACTTCATCAGTTGCATGTGGACAACTTTCTCTAGGAGTTTTGATGGGGGGATAGTATAGCTATAGGCCAATAGTTACTGAGTTCTACAGAGCTACCCCCTTTGTGCAGTGGTGTTATATAAGATATTTTCCAAAGCTGGGGTACTTTGCACTCAGAGATAGATCTGTTTATTAGTATGGAGACAGGATAGGCTATTGCTTCTGCGGCTAGTTGAAGATATTCAGAAGGTACTTTATCGGTGGCTGTAGAGGCCTGTTTAAGTTTTTGAAGTAATTTTTGTATGATTTTGGTTGGCACTGGGTTGAAGGTGAAGATGGGGTAATTGAGATTTGTTTTGGGTGAAGAGGGTGTTTTAATTGGGGATGGGTTGTTGGGGCTTAGATGGTTGATGGCTAGGTTTTGGATAGTTTCTGTGAAGAATGTGTTGAGCTGTGTGGGGATATTGTCTTGGTTGTTCATTCTGGGGGTGGGGGGTGGTTGTTTTTCCTTGTTGCAGTACAGTGTTGACAGCAGCCCAGAACTTTTTTGGGTTGTTAATATAGTTATTCTGTATATTTTGGCAGTAGGAGATTTTGTCTATTTTAATAAGTTGTTTGACTTTGTTATGAAACTGACGGTATGTTTGTCTATTTGGGATTTGCTTTTATGATAGTTTGTCCATGCTTTGTTCCTATCTCTGGGTAATGTTTTAGTATTTAAAGTTAGCCAAGGTGCATGTTTAGTTCTGATTCTTATAGTTTTAGGGGGGCATGTTGGTTAAGTATGTTAGTGAAGGTAGTATTGAAGTATAGTACTGCTTAATTAAGGTCTAAAGTTTTTTGGGGGGGTCCAGTTACATAGTTTTAGGTCATTATTGAAGTTGAATTGGTAGAAGTTTTTTTCTCTTCCTACATTCCCTGACAGTTTCTTGGGTCAGTTGGGGAGTTTTGCTTCTTATTAGAAATGTAGCTAGGTGGTCACTGAGGGCATCTGGCAGGTAACCAGCATGAGATACTTGCGAAGGATGAGATACTAGTATCCAGTCTAGTATAGATTGATGTTTGGTACTCTTGTCTGTTCTGGTGGGGGAAGTTATAAGTTGGGTTAGACCATGTAGGTTGATGTGGGAGAGAGGATTTAGACTGGAGCAGTTGTCCCAGTCAATATTAAGGTCGCCTAGTAGGATGTTTTCTTGGAGAAGAGTGTTGGTTATCCATTCTAGGAGTTTTTCTGTGGTGGTAATATTGTTCCCTGGGGGGATGTAGCATTCTATGATGTTGATGTGCTTATGTGGGTTAGGTTTCAGTTTAGTGAGGGTGAGTTCAGTGTTATCTAAGTCTGGGGTTGTTACGTTTAGTTGTTCTAAGATAAGGTGAGTTTTATATTGTATGGCTACTCCTCCACCCTTTTTTCTTACTCTGTCATTTCTGATTATATTGTAGACTCCTGCTGTGATTTCATTATCATGGATTTGTGGCTTTAGCCAGGTCTCTGTCAGAATCACATTATCTGGATGGTAAAATGAGATTAAGGCAAAGAGGCCATGGACCTTGTTTAAAATGCTTCTAATATTTAGATTTATGATGAGGAGTGAGTTTGTGGGCCTTTGGAGTAGGGTTTTGTTTAGCTCAAGGATTGATCTGTCTGGACTGAGTGGGCCTGGGTTGGGGTTTATGTCATCACAGCATATTAGTGCTGTTTGCAGGTGTACATAACATTTGACTAGTTTGTTAATGAGTTTTGTGTACTTAAAAGAGTAGTGTGGGATTGGCCATTTGATGGGTATAGTTTGTGTCTGAGGTGGTGGATAATGGTGGTGTAATAGTTGTATAGGGTTAGTTGAGTATAAGGTTTGGGGTTTGTAGTATTGGGGGATGTTCCTTTGTTAGGGATGAATAGTGTGTAGGTAAATGGTGTTTGGTAACTGGTAATGGAGGTTAGCAGAGTGAGGGAAGAGATGCAAATGGTATATAGTAGGAGTTGAGTGTATGAGGGTTTAGAAAGTGATATCATGATGTAGGTGTGTAGGTTAGTAAGAGGTGTTGGAAGAGAGTAGTGTCGGGAGTGATAGAGAGTGCTGACAGAAGGTGTATGAAGCTTAACTGGATGGTAGGTTTGATTGGTTGGGGCAGGATGTTGAAGGTGGGAGGGGTTAGGTGTGGGTGTAGTGTATAGGTATAAAGGTAATTGAAGTGGGGTTGGGTGTGAAAGGTGGTAGGATAGGGAAGTGGAGTGAGCCCGAGGGTAGTGAGAGCGAACGGAGTGGGGACAAACCAAGCCTCCTGTATTTGCTGGAAAAAGAATCACTCAGAAATAGCCTGTTGTTCTCAGGTAGGGCAGACCCTTTCAGAATTTAACTGCTATAATTGCCAGATTGCCTACATATGGTTGCTGTGAGGTTAAAACTGTACTGTATTGTGTGCAGACCTACACTCTGTATAGATTAGGAATGAGCAGGGACTGTTTAGGAATGGTAGCTAAAAGTAAGGCTTTATATTTGGGGCTGGGGAATTAGTAGGTTAGGTATCTAAGGGTTTGGCCTAGTGGCTAAAGTGGGGAAAAATATATCTAAATCCAAATGTGGTTAATTTGCAGGCAATTTGTTTTGTCCGTGCAGTTGTGCTAGCCAGTAATCATAAAACACTTAATAAAACATTCATTAAATATATTAAACCTACACTTTCAAACTCCCTTTAGGTTTCTTGACAGACAGAGGGGGGGGGTAATTCATTAATATTTGCAGGTCGGGAGGGTTCAAATGGTTTGGGTTCCTTCCAGTAGGACAGCACCCATTTATTTCTGTGTCTTTAGTAAGCTGCAAGAGAGGAGAAGGCTTCCCCACAGAAAAATTATATAAATTAATAAAATATTCCTTAATGAGGCTGGGCTGCACCACTACACTTGACCCACTACACCACTAGGGGTGTGAGCTGGTTTGAGCTTTTTATACTAATCCAGTATAGGCATAGGAGATTTGTAACTGGTGTTGCTGCAATAACTATACCCTACTAGCATGTACTTTTTATGTAGAAATGCAAACACAAAACTATATCCTACTAGCATGTACTCTTTATGTAGAAATGCAAACACAAAATTTTTAATTCTATGTAAGGGCAGATATGGGACAAACAGACATAGCTTAAAAATGCAGGACAGTGCTGTTAAATGGCTAATATACAATTGCAATCCATTCCCTTACAGTCTGCTCTGATGTTATTTAGTGTCTTAGAGCAGTCGTATTGCATTCAAACATAAGCGCTAATCTAGCGTGAAGCGAGATAACCTTACACAGACAAATTAGTGATAGCGTATATACTGTAAGCAGCTACAAAAACAAACCAATATTGTTCCCTTCCTTTGTACCAGAAGCTAAACAGAATGTATGATAATACATCTATCCTTAGCACTGTTAAACTAGTGCCAACAGCATATCCCACCCTTTGAAAGAGCAGATAATAGTAGTAGCAGAATAAAAAGGATTATGTAAAGGTTGTAACACAATTGAGAAGCAACTACACATTTACAGAAGAGAGCTCAACCATTATGATGTTGTGCATGTTAAACACATACACTGCCAGTAATTCCTTCTAGGTAAATCAATAACTGTAGCAATTCCTTAATGAATAAACAGTAACAGTTGCTTACCAGCATGCACGGACCACAGGGATGCCAAAACAAATGCTATGGGGACTGAATTTAAGTCTGAAGAAGCAACTGCTAGGCCACAAAAGCACTTACTCTGTTATTATATTAAAGTTTTAAAGTTTTTCCTTTAGCAGTAGTGATTCTGTTCATTTTTTTTATTTTATTTTATGTATTTGTCCTTCTGTACCATTTGACAGAATCATTTCCAGGATCTGTTTTTTTATCTACATAACCAATTTATACAGTCATATGTGAACCATGTAGACATTAAAGTATTGAAGCATGAAGCAGAAACATCCTTTTATACATATTCTCTAAGATATAAGGCAAGGATTTCTACTTCTGGAACCAATAGAAATTATAAGAGATAGCACCTTTATTTAGTGCCCATGGTAATGGGAATTGTTGCAGATGCAGTGTTGCTATTATCATGAAAACAAGCAAAATAACCACAGAATATAATTACTGGATAAAATTGAAATTATTAATGGAGAAATATTAACCGATGTTCTAGAATCAGTGTATACTGATTGCCAGTTTAATGAATCATAGTGCTGTATATATTAAGAATTGATATGTACACTTGTATAAATAGTTTTTTATGGTTTACCTTTATAACAGCGAATCACACTCAGGCGAATACACTATGCTTGAAAGTCCCTTTTCAAACTTTGAGAAACTCGAACTGACTATGTGCAGATGACTTAAGGTCAAACGCACCATACAATTTGCACATTTAATATTCGTAATAAAATGAGTACCACCTTAAGTACGGTTGCATATGTAAATAGGTAGTTTCCGCATTCTATGTTAGACTTCATGGTACCTGTAGCAGTTGTTGCAAGTTTATAGTGTGTATTCCCTCATCTAGGATTATTCTTTGAACCGGATAACCATGAAAATATGGAGGTATGAAGCTCTGTAGATAGTAAGCTGGCTGTGGTATGTAAAAAAGGTAACCTAGCCATGATATCTGAAAGCAAAATATCTCAAAAAAGTATGCATTCAAAGTGTAATATATTGCCATATGACAAAACTGCATTAAGTAACAAGGCTGTTTCATGTAGTAGGCTTAAATTGTGGCAGGGGAAAAGCTGAAGCAGACGTATATGAATGTAAATTTAATGACATTATAACTGCCATGTAAGTGCTTATATGTGTAATTTAGAGTTGTTCCACAGAATAGTGAGTGTGCTGTTAAATGTCTTTCAGGCTGGAGAAGGTGATTCACAGGAATATGCACCTGATAAATTGAATGCTGTATACAGTACAAGCAGGACTCAAAAGGGATTGGAATTGCTAATAGTAGATGGGTATCAGTACTACCAGGAGAAGTGTGTACAAGTTAAGCAGTACTGGTGTTGTACACGTATAAATAAAGAAAGATGTAAGTGTAGCTGTGTAACGGAATCTGACATAAATGGCTATAGACTGATTAAGAACAATCCCCATTACCATGCTCCTAATGTGTTACAAGGGGAGGTAATGAGAGTGAAAGATCAACTCAAACATCGTGCAGAGCAGTCTTTAGAAGACCCCTGCAAGATAGTTGCAGAAGTGCTAGCCAGTACATCAGCTGATGTGGTAAATGAGTTACCAAATACTAGTGCCCTGAAACAAAGCATTGGGAGGCAGAGGTGCAAGCGAAAGGTAGCTATGTTCAAAGATTTCTGTTCCCTGAGGGAGGTGACTGCAGAAATGCTACCACTGAAGAGTGGTTCATTTATTATAAAACATAGGGCAGATACGACTAGTGACACCAATGTTGTTGTGATAAGTACAAGCGACAATTTGAGTATGATGTGTGAGTCAGAATACATAATGGCAGATGGCACCTTTCCTTTCAGCACAAGTGAATGCAGATAAATATATACTTTACATTGTGCACTGAATGGTGGTGTGAGCAAAAAGGCGGTACCTGTGGTGTATGGGATTCTGCCCAGTAAAACTGAGGAGTGTTATTCACGTTTTGGGGTTTAATACTGCAATTCTGCAATGAAAATGATCCCAGATTGTTGCCTAACATGGTTTTGACAGATTTCAAACATGCCACGGTGAATTCTATTAGGAAGCATCAACCCAACACCTTAGCCAAGGGCTGTTGGTTTCATTACTGTCAGATAGTGTAAAAACCAAAAATGAGAAACAGTTCACAACTATGAAGGAAACAAACAGATGCTATTTCTCTGTAGGTGGATTCTAGACTCAAAAAGTCACTGTTGAATACAAAAAAGTACTTCGTCTTTATTAAGTTTTGTTGAGCGCTTTCATCTAAACATATCTAGATTTCATCAGAACAAAGAACTGCCCTTTGACCAACACTTTATATAAGAGTCATACTTGATTGATTAAATAATTAATTAATTACATACCTAATTTTTAAAGTGCTAGTGCTACATAAATGTACTATACTTTAATACTTATTTTAAAAAGCTTTCCTGTTAAAAACACATAATATGCGAACCATATACATTAAAAAACATTAAAAACATTTGCCAATGTTGTCTTTGTATATTGTGCTGTATGTCTAAAGAATGAGGATGCATCTCTCTGTGTGTGTACAAAAAATGAATAAAATATATGTTATATTATGTTATGAAAAAGATTAATCCTGATACATATATACCCATTGCTCTAAGTGGGATTTTTATGAATAAGTTCATAAACCTTATTAAAAATATTGAAAATATCATCCCTAACCAGGTACTTCGAAACAAAGCCCTTGCAGGTCCTATGCATTGGTAAAGCCATTCACCATTCTACATATTGCTAGCTAAAATTGGCTTCACAGAAATATGGTCATTAAGTCCTGGTGGGGTAGATGCATTCAGTTTTAGTTGCCATCTTGTCTCTAACTCACCCAGTTTTTTCCTTACATCCCCTCCCCTGGGGTTTACTGAGGCTATATCTAGTATGGCAAAATAAAACAATTTGCATTTAGTACTTTCATGCATATGCCTCCACAGGGCATTTTTGACATCTTTCTTCTTAATGCAATAATAATGATCATATATCCTTTGTCTTAAGGTCCTATCTGTCTTTCCTACATAATAGCAGTGACAGTTTGAGCACATGGCTAAGTAGACCACATGGGTGGTCCTACAATTCCCTTTCTTAAAATATATCTCCGTCTTGGTGACATTTTCTAGTTTAATGCTGTTGTTAGTGCATATGTACCTGCACTGGTTGCAGGTGCCGCATTTAGTTGTTCCAATATTGACTTTATCATTATTTGATGTTTGTATTTTTCTTTCTAGTTCTCTTTTTAAATTATCCCCATTTCTGGATACAAACCGAGGAATGCCTCCCACAATTTCTATTATTTTCATGTCCGTCTTTAATATATTCCAGTTCTCCTTGATAATTCTTTTAATATTTGCGGTCCAAGGGGTGTGCTGCAGAATACATGCTCTCGTATATCTGACATCTGTCCCCCTATTGTCGGCTTCCGAACTATGTGTGTGTGCTAGGGGTCCTTTTCCTAACAGGGGTACATACTTTTTACCCCATTCTTTTAGCACATAACTAGTCACGTCCTTCACTAGCCCCTTAGGATATCCTCTTTGAATAAACATGTCACCTATAATGCTTAGTTCACTGACAAAATCATCATAGTCGGATGTCATCCTTGCTGCCCTTATACATTGTCCCTTGATTATACTTCTTTTCTGATTGGTGGGGTGGGAACTACTATATTCTAAGTAGCCATTACTAAATGTATCCTTCCTATATATTTTACTTTTCATCTTTCCTTGATCCACTGTAATAAGAGTGTCTAAGTAGGCTATCTTACATGATTCCACTGTATGTGTAAATTTTAATTCATTGCTCTTAGAGTTTAAATCCATCAGTCAGATAGTGTGGAGGAACATTCAGAAATTGCACTTGGCAGGGAACTTTGGTAGTAATCTGTCTTTCATAATGTTATGCAAGGAAATACCAGCATTAGCATTTGTTGCACCTGCGGATATTAGTAGTACCTTTACAGAAACTGAAGCTGACATGCCAGACGAGGATAAGCCACTGTGTAACTTTTTTAAAGAAACATACATCTATGGCAGGCCATGTAGGTATGGTATGCATGGGAATACATCAGAGAGAGTGCCCCCTTTGTTCGATAGATCCTTCTGGAACCAACACGATATCTGTGGAACGGGATACCCTCATAGTTAGAAAGCAGTAGAGGGCTGGCACAGGAGACTATGTAGTTTAATGGGGAAGAAAAGGCTGTACATGCTTGATATTTTGCATGTGGTACAGCTGGAGCAGAACCATGTGGATGATCTAAGGCATAGGCACTTGCTATGTCTGCCTTCCTCCACAAAAAGGAGACGATTGCTTGACAAAGAATCTACCTTTACTAATCTACTGGCTAAAAGGACTGAGTTCATTGCTAGGGGATTTGTCAAGTTGGTTGCAAAATATTGCTCGTTCTCATAGGAATACAGATGTTGCTATACTTTACATGTCAGGTACATTATTTAATGGTGATTTCATGGATATATACTCCTCATATGAAAGCATATCTAATCAGTGAATGGCTGCTTTGGGATCATGGGACACTTATGTGGATCGTTCATTGGACATTTGCAGTACTTTCAAGGTTTGGTTGATTTTGCTCTGTTTCGAAGCACAGGAATTTGGGCACACTGGTGCACTTTGAAAAATGTCGAAAAAAATATTCCACTATATAATTTTCGACATTTTTCAAAATTCACAGTTCTATATTCGCTAATACGATTCGCTCATACGATAATTTGTAATTACTGGTTTCGCACATATGAAGGTAAACCTTTTTATTATGTTATTGTGTGCATTCTTGTATATAAAATGTAAATATACATTTGAAGAGTAATTGTGGCAATGGAACAGGCTGATATTCATATTAACAAAATGTGTAGGAAAACCAATACCAATGAAACTACAGCACACAAAAGGCCAGTCTACTTTGTCAAAGGCCTTTTTAAAGTCCAGCAGCACAGATACATAAGGAATGTTATTTCATTCAACCATTCTCTGGATCATTAGCCATAATTAGATGAGATCCCATCCTCCTTTAATAACCTCAGCAGGTAAGAAGCAATCATTTCCTTTCTCCAAGCCAACCTTTTTTAATATATTTTTGTTTAATTTGCTAATAAAAATATAGGCCTTTAAATACCTAGGAACAGCCAGTCTTAAACAGTTAACATAATGATTAGTTTTGTCTATCAGTACATTAAACAGAATTAACACACAAAGCAGCCTGAAGATTTCAAATACAACGACCGACTGACATATACAAACTCTTATGATGTAGTGTTAAAGTTTAATACAAAACTGCTTAGCCCACTATTAACTGATCGTGCTTCAAATGAGGCAGACACAGCATTGACAGATGAGTTAATTCTTTCCCATCATCCCAATCACCTCTCAATTGCTATGAATGATTACATGCTATCTAATGTTCATACTGTGACCAGTTTCTATCAGAACACTAGGCTATGTGACTTTTTGTTTGATTTGCTTGATTGGATAAAACTGACAGAGCCACACTGCTATTTATGTCTGTCTTAGTGATCTTGTTTAAAATTTAGTTTACAGGTTTTGTCTGGTGGGAGACGAGATGAACCAGACCAGTGCCAGGCACATGCTTGTGACTGAGGAAAATTCTGATATCTGGCTACTGGCTGAAGTGCTGTATTTAGCCTCTTCTTATTGCTTAACTTTGCTGTAAATAAAGCATCTTAGCGATGTGCTGAGCACACTGCTGCCACAATGTGCATTATACAGATGCGGGCACCTAGACCTATATTTGTACTACTATCTCCTCCCCTTCCCAGAACTAGTCAGTGTTATTAGTGGAACCCATAGCTGTGACATGTTGCAGAGTGCACTAAGATTACACTGTGTCCTCCAAGCAGCCATCACAATTCATAGCTGTCATCTTAGCCTTAAACACACACAGTTTGTCCAGAGGCACATGTTATGACCTAAAGTTCTTATTTCTTACTTCCAGTTTAGAGCTTACAGTATGCTTCCTCCTTCTATCAGCTTATTTAACTAAATATAGCTATTCTGTATTAAGCATGGTATCCATAAATAATATTCTTCATTTTCATACTTATTATTACTATCTTACAGTTAAATCATTCCAGTTAGCTACATTTAGTCATTCTGTGATACTTAGCTTATCCTACTTAAGAAAATCCACTTTGTTCCATCAATCCGTTAACCATATGACTTAATCTATTGTTACATCCCTCTGTAAAGTATATAATTTATTCTGTGTCTGAATTAACCAAATTCCCAAAACCACTGGATAAAATGGAAAATCATTCTGCTTGTTTCCCATCTGTTGCTAGCCTCTTAGCTATTGGCATTCTAAGGCAGTGTAGTAAGTGCCTTATGTTCACAGATAATGACTTTTTAATCGACAAAAATAATTCCGTCTGTAGAGGTGCAGATATTTAGCTAATACAGATGTTTCCCCTCATAGAAAAAATATGAACTGTCTGCCTGTGATCAGACATCCAAGCCAAGGCTGCAGAAATCAAACACCAAAATCTCTTAAATCCAGGTAGACTATGTCTCCAATTAAATATAACACCACACCTTCTTCAGGCACACCCTAATTACAGAGTCAACATACATGAGTGAAATTACTTAAATTCTATTACATTTAACCCCAGTACTAATAAGCAAGTTTTAAAAATTGGTGGCTCTGTAATTAGGTATACAGATTATACATTCACTAGGCTAGACAAAGACAGGGATGATGATTTATCATTCAGCTCCAGATCTCTGACATTTCATGGACTATAAAGACCCTTTCAGCTGAAACATATGACTACAACATGGTGAAAGTGAATGATATGGGAAGCAAGACACCGAGGGACATGCAGAGAGACATGCCAGAAGTCTCAATGCATATGAAAAATGCAGGTAAGACATTGGTCTTGATTGGAATCTTACCATCTCCAAGAATGGCGTTGAGGTGCAAAGAAAAAAACATTGTCTTCAAAAATTAGTTTGATGTCATTCCAGGGGTATCAAGTATGTGTCAGCATGGGATGAGATGCTGGGCAGCCCAACTTGTTTCTCAAAAAATGACCCGCACTTCTTATTCCAAAGCTCAAATACTGACCAAAGCCTTTGTTACCCATATAGTGGCTTTTTGAAGCAGAGTCAGCTAATAGACATTCCAGTATAACTAACAAATCAGACATAAGTCTAGATGAAATTATGATGGCCCTTGTCAATGCCAGAAGTCTCAGTATCTTACAGATTGCTAAGAGATGGCCTGTGTTTGGCAAACAAGCCATCCTCTGACCCAGTACTAATGGATTTACTGCACATCAGCAACTTAAATGGCATCAAAAATATTCTGTCTAGGAATCTAAACCTTTTCTGCAACATCAACAGAATGGTTCTGAGGGACAGGTGTATCTCACAGAGGATACAGCTGCTGTGTAATAGAATTCTATCCACATAAAACACTGCTCATCCTTGTCCATATTCAAGCACAAGTTGAATCTATGGATGGGAAAGAACATTTTCCGTAGGTTTGCCTCCTGTGTACTAATGGACAGAAGCAGGTCCTTATTGCATTATCCCATGCATGGATCCCCTCAAATTATTTATGGTATGATTCTAGTTCTTATTGTAAGGAGTAATATATCACTGGGTCCATATCACATAGTCGAAGTTCCGTAACTTCAACTACCATATGTACGAACACATATGTTCAAAGTTACAGAACTTCGACTATGTGTAAAAAAGAAAAAAAAAAGGGAAAACAAAATAATAAAGGGTTGTATGCAAGGGGGCAAGCCCACCTGCACCCCCCCACATCCCCCACTCTATAAATATACCAAATCCGAGGTTGCACTACAGTGCAGTAAAGGGAAAATTTCCTATACAAGTGGCAAGTTCCTCATTAGAAAGAGTACAGGTGACCAGTGTTGCCCCTGTGATTAAGTGGTTGGACCATTCCTTTTTGAAATTTACCCAGCAAGATTCTAGCTGACTATATTTGCAGACAACTACAAATTGGGAGCTATTGTCAAATCACCTTTTGACACCATCTCCCTTCAGTTGAAACTTATACCCAGATATATCTGATGTACCAAAAATGGGTTCAGTTAGTAATGTGTATTATTATCACATTCTGTTGACACCCCCTCCCCTCATTATACAGTTTTGAAATAGCCAGCATTAGACACTCACAGAACCCATGGCCACAGGAGCCTACAATTATCTCCCCACGTACAAGGACCCTCACTTGAAGAAGCCGCGGGTTGCTCAGTCTCCTCTGCTCCTTGCTTGGCACGTCATGGATGTTCGCACGGCTGTGTAATGTCCCAGCTCGATTCCGTTTTTTTTTTTTTTTTAACTTGCCTGTAACCTGCATTCAATCAGGTCCACTTTAGTGAAGTAATGGACCTGTTTGGCTGTAACAGCTATGGAAGTAAGCTTTAGTTTTCTGACTGGCTGCAGCACCCAGCCAGGGAATACATTTTTTTTTTTTATTTAACATGGATGTCTATATGGATGCCTTGAGGGGTTCACACAGATAGACCTTACAAGTATCTATGTATCTGGGCCTTCTGTGTCATGACCATATCTGTAAAACTCTTAGTGCAAGAAATCTGGACAAAGCCAGAAAGAATGGGGGGACAAATCTAAAAATAGGAACAGAATTTAAATATTGTTCCTATAAACTTAGAAATATGCTAGAATAAAATGTTCTGCATTATTACATATTTTCTGAAGGATATAAAGTATGAAACTCAAATGTCTGTCATTATTTAGTATTATTTAATGCCTTCAATAGTCAATAAGTTACCAGAAAACCACAAAGTTTATGAGGAACAGACCAAAATATAAGGCAAAAATCTGGGCATTTTGCAAAAATCTGTACAGTTGAGAGGTATGGTTGTGACGTTTGTTGTGGTTTGATGAGGGAAAAAGCAACCAGTGGCAGTGATATCATTCAGTCATAGGCTACAGCTCATACCTCTCAACTGCCCAGATTTTTGCAAGAATGTCCAGATTTTTCCCTCAGAATTTCAGCCTGTTTCTCATAAAATGAGTTGATTTTCTGGAAAATCACTGGGATGGTCTTAGGAATAACATCATTAAATAATGATATACATTTGTGTTTCAAACTTCTTATCCTTTGTAAAATGCATTTTAACACAAACCCTGTTATTCTAGCTAATTTTTAAGTTTATATAAGAGCAATATTTAAAATCTGTTCCTATTTTTGGGCCTCCCCCCATTATGTCAGGCTTTGTACAGATTTTTTGGGCTAAGAGATTGAGAGATATGTACAGCATTATTTACTAGGAGATAACATTTATTAGACAAAGAAGACCAGGAAGATGAAGTAAACAAAATAAGGGGAGGTAAAATAAAATGTTTGTTATTAACACTGTCTGGAACTGTTTGGGCGCAATAGGGTTCCTATTAGAAGACCGGAGACGCATTCTTTCGACTGCATCTTGGTCGAACTTAAAAGACTGAAGCGGCTTTTAAGTGAATTTTTTCCCTGGGAAATAATTTGCTTGGCTGCTTCATTACTTTGCCCTTTTCAGTACTGTAGTGCAGTCTTGGAGTTGGTATATTTAAGTAGGGGGGGGTGGGGGCAAAGCCCCCCACTTAATGTAATGTTTAAAGTATTTTTTTTTTTTTTTTGTTGTTGTAACAGCGATTTTTTTCCCCCTGGAAAAAAAATCACTGTTCTGACAGTTTGACATTGTAAGCTTTCGCTTACATAGGGTTAATTAATTACCGTTCGCTTTTTTAAGTGTTTGGTGATCTAATATAGACCCAGCGCAATATGCCATATATGACATGATTGCAAATAAATTAATATTTCATGTTCCCAATAGCACTATTGATTAAGCCAGTTAACTTCACAATTCTTTTTCTAACAAGTATGCTGCTTTATTTTTCATTGTTGCACTCAGAAATACTGCAACTTTTTTGTTTACTTACTGCATATGAAATTTTAAAATAAAGAAAACAATGCAAATTACTAGAAATAAATGAAAAATAAATTACTTAAAAATCAACTGGGATGTTTTGTAGTATAGCATATAACAGTATTTTTGTTTGAGGAGGAAGAAGCAACATTGTGGTGCAAATAGAGACCTCTCTTCTGCAGTAGCAGTGATGAAATGTTTGATCTGTTGCATGTTTCTCTAAGTGCAGCTATGGAAAGGAAAGGATTAGAGTAGTTACTGTTCAGACATCCTCTTTGGTGCTTTGAAGACTGTTACTGATCTATATGACACACCCCAACTGATACCACCAGACCTGCAGCGAGCATTCATCAGACTCTGAGAAGGTTTTAGATGGGCATATACATAATGGGCCACCCACGTTAGGACACATATGTGCTATTTGCATTTGTATCATTATGTCACATTAATGTGAAAACATATGTGTGCAATCTGCCTTAACTCACTACAAGTGATGCATGTAAAAACATGCTTGTGTTCTCTGCACTTACATCAAGTGCCACATATGTGAAAGCATGTGAGCTGTCTGCAATTACATTACACTACAGGTACAAGGGTATAAAGGAACAAGTCACAGTAAAACATGTACATCTACCTTGATGTTGTGTATTATTGCAAATAAAACAAAAGATTAGTGTACAGCTGGACACACCCTCAAGCTTGTAGGCCAACAGTGGATAGCATGAGAGGTGCTTGTTGAAGTCACCTCTTTGGATTAATCCATTTTATGGAGCAGGTAAAGTAGATGCATATTTAAATGAACCTAGTTTGTTTGACCTAATTTGGAGTATAACAATAATTAAGGTTGTCATAATTTTGGAATGGATTATGTGGTGGAAATAGAATAGTGTGAAGGTGAAGCGTGTCAACAGACAGAATGGAGCAGTTAAGGTGTGTTACATTCTGCTAGTACTGAAACAAGGAAAATCCTGCAACTGAATTTTCAAGAAGTAAAAAGTCTGTAGGCTTTAAAAACTAAGCTGGTAAAGCTGACTCACTTGTTTGAAGTATACATGAAGTGCTTAAGGCTTGGCGTGGATGATGAAGCAGGATGTCTAATGGTCAGTTGGAATGCACTGAACCAGCCAGACAACAAATGTGCAAGATTCATTGTCTTTATCCTGTGTGAGGGAGTTTGTGTGTCTGCTCAGTCTTGCTATATTGCTGTCTTTATCTTGTACTGATGTCTGCCCTGCATGTGGGAATCTGTGTGGGTATTCATTTTCAGTCTTGCTGTAGTGCTGTCTTCATAAGTGGGTGTCTATATCTTGTGTGTCAGAGTCTGTGTAGCTGTCTGTCTTGTGTGTCTCTGTCCTGTGTGAGGGAGTCTGTATGGGTATTTCTGTTCAAGTCTTGCTGTTGTGCTGTCTTTGTCTTGAGACTATGTCTAGTGTGCAGGAGTCAGTGTGAGTGTCTTTGTGTACCTCTGTGGGACTGGCTACCTTGGTGCAGCACAGAGGCTTGTCATAATGTAACAGCATTGTTACTAAATGCCAGTCAGTGTATGTATGTACCTCTGTGAGTAGCTACCTAGCTGTGGTACAGGGGCATGTCATAATGTAACATTGGTAGTAAATGTCAGTCAGTGACTACCTTGACACTTCAAGACTTTTTAATGGTCTGAATGCTGTAACTTTATACAGTGATTGTTAAATGGTGTTGGATGAGCTTGACAGGGAAGGGGACATGATAGGCAATGTAGTCACACTTTATATTCTCCTGGGTAGGGCACCAACTCGAAACTTGCTGGGGGCCCCCAAAGTGCTAGCACCGGCACTGGGTATGGACAATATCCACTTCAAAATGCAAATGTTCTTAGGTACATTGGAACATGGATGATATGTGACAACTTTACTTAACTGCTAAGGGAAATTAATCCAGATCTAAAGAGGTCATTGCTCTGTTATATTCATCATTATTCAGGCCACTTATTCAGTACAATTCCTCTTCCACGTGTACCTCACTAGGCATATCAAAGAACTATATAGACTCTGGAATTTCCTATCTAAGAAAATTACAGACTTAAAGACCTTGAGCACTGTTCCTTTTATCAGTATTTTTAAGCCTAACAAAGGGAAACCTATGCCTTGCATTCCACTAGGCTAATGATCTGTGAGGATGTTAAGAAGACTAGACTTATTCCCATGTTAGATTTTAGCCCTTATATTTTGTGTACTGAAAACAATGAGGTGAGCAAAACATGAAATTGCTGGGACATTTACTTATTGCCCCTTTCCAAAAGGAACAGTGGTGGTACCAGGGGTGAATTTGTTTTTTTTACATTCATTCATCCAAATCCATTTCTTCAGTAAGCAGGATATGCCCTTGACAAATCTAACTGATCACCATGTACCCACTATTTAAAGGAAGTCCATTTTCATCATACAGCTTATAACTAAAGGTATGGAGCCCAGGACCAGGGATGAAATCATTCCACTGTACTCAGCTTTCATCAGGCTGATCATTGAATATAATGCCTCATTCAATATGTACATGTCCAAGCAGTCAACTGCAGACTTGGTTTGCAATAAACCCTTAATATTTGTTTTGACGTCTGAGAAGTAAATGTCAAAGAAGAATGTCCCAAGGACTGAATCCTGGGATGCAACATTAGTGACAGTTTTTTTTTGTTTTTTTTTAGGCAGTAGAGCCACCAACCCAAATTTCCTGGGCTTGGTTTGTGAGACTATTTGCTATACAGTGAGTTACACTGGGATTTACATTTAGCTAGTAGAGTTTATCTATGATAACTGAGTGTGGGACTTGATGCCTACTGATTTACTTTGGTACATCAACCTATTAGCTGAATCAGTTTTACACAGATGTAAAATGTTTTCAATACAAGCTGTAAATGTCAAATACAACAATCTACAAAACAAGTTCAAGTTGCCAATGAGCTTTGATATGGTAGACAAACCCATCAAGAGAGCAGATGCTCTGCATTTTCATTGCCAACACTTTGTAGATACCTAGCAGTCAGGACAATGGTAACTACTATTTCCATCTAACGGCATGCAATGACATAGACTGATAAGGCTTCTGTAGATTGGTATGGTGTCTGTGGTACCTTTTCAGATTGTGCCATCCATCTTAGACTATTGGGACTGGCAACAGGACACCAATATGGGGTATAGCTAACACAAGAACTGCTGGCAACAAGTACACCTGTGGGTATAGTAGTTATAGGACAGGTAGGCATGGATGCTGCTTGGCTGTATAAAAATGAAGTACCACTGCCACATACAGCATGCTGGTTTCCTATACTGGTTTGTGTGCTGCCTGATTCGTGATGTTTATGTGGTCATTACACACTGGATTTGCTGGATGTTTCTTTCAACTGCTGCAAGACATAGCAATGTAGCTGCATGGTACACTATTTTGTGTTACTCCAATATATATTACTTTGTATGGGAGATGGCAATTCCATACATTAGAGGTGTTTTATTGTTGGTTATATGAGGTAGTGTAAACAGACATATTATTTTGAAGAATCTTGTTATGTTTTGTTTACAGATCAGCTTCCTGCCAACTATGACTACTGTTTTGCAAGTGATTTGCTTTGTCTTGTTTTATTTTATTTCATTTTAATTAACAGTACCTGTAATTATTCCTGCTGTCGAACTGTGTGTTAGTCTTCTCTATTTTCAACATATTGGTAGTGGTGATGTGCTGTACAAGGTCATTTGTCATCCTGCATCTACTACAAGATTGTGTATCATTCTGTATCTGCTTCCTATATACAAATATAAATCTTCAAACTCGGGTACTCTTTGCCTCTCTCTCTCTCTCTCTCTATATATATATATATATATATATATATATATATATATATATATCTTAGTATAATATCAATAGTCAGTGTGTAGATGAGTGATGCACATTATATTGCACATTGACTGCACCACAATACCAAAACTATCTTACCCCAAAAGGAAAGAATACAGCCTCCTTTTTTCAATGAGAATGAAAACAGTTATAAAAAAAGAATGGTATATGCGTTTCATGTATCTGTCGGGGGTCTCCACGCTACACCTTCTAACTTATATACACACTCCAGAGTCGTAAAGCCATGACCAAAGGAAACACACTGGTGTAGATCAGTGTGTGTGCTATACCTTTAAGAAGCTTTCCAGTGAGTCAGTACATGCATGTAAGTACTGAGCATGTGCAAGCAAGAGTGCCATTTTGAGTGAGCAGCCAGAGTGAGAGCATGCAAGTATGTAGTCAGTCAGTTAGATAGTTCATTTTAAGTTCATTGTTGCCATCCATCCTGATGTATTTGTATACAATAAACTACTTAAACTAACACCCAAGCCTCAACATCTTCTGAATGCACACAAGAAGAGCAACAACTGGGAAAAATCAAAGTTGCTGATGTTCTTCATACTGATCACTGCTGCAGTACCCGTAGCCATATGAGTTATATCATTCTGAGGATATAACAGCCAGCCAACTTCCAAAGCTTTGGGACATCTTCCATGTGCGCAAGCTGTCAAGCAGCTCAAGCTGAGATGATGAAAAGAGAAGTCTGGGTGCAAAGCCCTTCAGGACTTTACTGCTACTGAAGCGTATGCTCCTCTGAGGCTTTTGAGGATTGACAGTCAGCCTGTACTTTCTTTAGCTGGTCTGATAAGTTCCCTTTGGGGGAAACATTTTTCATTTTCTTCTTTTTTTTTACTGATGTTTTATTACTTTCTTCTTTGGGAAAGTTATTTTATAGCTAGGAGTGTTGTGTTTTAATGGATTATCTCAAGATTTCAACATACTTTTAAAAGGAGCACTCATTTCTGTCAGTTTAAAAGTAGTGTTATCTAACTGATAAACTATTCTCAATGGAAAAAGTGGGTTTATTTCAAGGTTATTTTAAGGTTGTGGAAATGTTATAGTGTTTGAAAGTAACTTTTGTGGATCTGTAGTTTTACTGGCATTTTTGCTTGTTTTCCCCAGAACAGAGACACCATTTTTGACTTGACCATGGAACAGATTGCCACTCTCATGGTCAGTCCTTCTTCCAGCCACAAAAAGAAAATGTTAAGTAAACAAACTTTTGCCACCACACCAGACTAGCAATTTGCCTCAGCTGCAGGTGGGTGACTCTGCTGTGGTCATTTGTTGTACCTCAGACCACTCATACTTTACCATGAATCCTTCTGATGTAGCATGCACAGTGACTATGGACCTGGGGCTAGCCACGTCCACTACAGCTGTTGGGGTCCCCTCAGCGGGCAAGGGAAAACCACTCTTGTTGGTTCTGTCAGAGTAAAATTGTGTGGCAGACAAACTGAGCAGAACCAGAGCAGACCCTCATGAATGGAAACTAGATTTAGGGGACTTCCGAGATTTGCTCCATCTGTGGGGAGTTCCTGAAGTAGACCTCTTTGCCTCATCTCTGAACAATCAACTGGCAAAATTCTGTTCCAGGCCCTATACAAGGACTGGAAGACAAATGCCATTTCTTTTCTTTGGACATTAATGT